>NW_026571404.1:1551976-1566976 GCF_026225935.1 Boleophthalmus pectinirostris | reverse complement strand
GTAGCAGTAGTAGTAGTAGTAGCAGTAGTAGTAGTAGTAGTAGTAGTACAGACCTTTGTGTAAAAGTACTCAGGGCTCCTCTCCTCAGTACTATCAGCAGTAGTATTTGTAGTATTATTAGTATTTGTGGTATTTATAATATTTGAAGTATTTGTAGTATTTGTAGTATTTGAAGTATCGATCCAGGTTAAGAATCCACAGCCTGAGATCAGGGTGGCCATTTTCCCACCACCTTCACACCTGTGCAAGGCCCCGCCCACACCTGAGACTGACAGCTCTAAGTCCCGCCCACACCTGAGACTGACAGCTCTAAGCCCCGCCCACACCTGAGACTGACAGCTCTAAGCCCTGCCCACACCTGAGACTGACAGCTCTAAGTCCCGCCCACACCTGAGACTGACAGCTCTAAGCCCCGCCCACACCTGAGACACACAGCTCTAAGCCCCGCCCACACCTGAGACACACAGCTCTAAGCCCCGCCCACACCTGAGACACACAGCTCTAAGCCCCGCCCACACCTGAGACTGACAGCCCTAAGTCCCGCCCACACCTGAGACTGATAGCCCTAAGCCCCGCCCACACCTGAGACTGACAGCCCTAGGTCCCTCCTCTGTGTAATTATATTTAAAGTGGACTGAACCGGGACTGGACCAGGACTAAACCGGAACTGAACCAGGTCTAAACCAGGACTGGACCAGGACTAAACCGGGACTGAACCAGGTCTAAACCGGGACTGGACCAGGACTAAACCGGGACTGGACCAGGACTAAACCGGGACCGGAGCAGGACTGACCGGGGCGGGGCGCAGGGGGGTGGAGCAGAGGACTCTCTCCTGAAGGTCCTGGTCCTGCAGCCTCCAGAGGACATCCTGAGACAGAGACAACGACCAAATAAGGAGAGGAGGGACACACAAGGACAGAAAGAGCGGGCGGGGACAGGTGAGGACAGGTGGGGACAGGTGAGGACAGGTGAGGACAGAGCGATGGGGACAGGTGAGGACAGGTGAGGACAGGTGAGGACAGGTAGGGACAGGTGAGGACAGGTGAGGACAGAGCGAGGGAGACAGGTGGGGACAGGTGAGGACAGGTGAGGACAGAGTGAGGGGGACAGGTGGGGACAGGTGAGGACAGGTGGGGACAGGTGAGGACAGGTGAGGACAGAGCGAGGGGGACAGGTGAGGGCAGGTGAGGACAGGTGGGGATAGGTGAGGACAGGTAGGGACAGAGCGAGGGGGACAGGTGAGGACAGGTGAGGACAGGTGAGGAAAGGTGGGGACAGGTGAGGGCAGGTGAGGACAGGTGAGGACAGGTGAGGAAAGGTGGGGACAGGCGGGGACAGGTGAGGACAGGTGAGGACAGGTGAGGACAGGTGAGGAAAGGTGGGGACAGGCGGGGACAGGTGAGGACAGGTGAGGACAGATGAGGACAGATGAGGACAGGTGGGGACAGGTGCGTTTGTCTCACCTGAGCGTCTCGTTCTCGTCCCTCTTGTGTGTCTCGTCCTGTGCACGACGCCCCCTGCTGCTCTCCTGAAACACACACAGTCACTGAGAACAAACACACAACACACACACACACACACACACACACAACACACACTAAACCAGGACTAAACCAGGACTAAACCAGGTCTAAACCAGGACTAAACCAGGTCTAAACCAGAACTGAACCAGGACTAAACCAGGACTAAACCAGGACTAAACCAGGACTAAACCAGGTCTAAACCAGAACTGAACCAGGACTAAACCAGGACTAAACCAGGACTAAACCAGGTCTAAACCAGGACTAAACCAGGTCTAAACCAGAACTGAACCAGGACTAAACCAGGACTAAACCAGGACTAAACCAGGTCTAAACCAGGACTAAACCAGGTCTAAACCAGAACTGAACCAGGACTAAACCAGGTGTAAACCAGAACTGAACCAGGACTAAACCAGGACTAAACCAGGTCTAAACCAGGTCTAAACAAGGACTAAACAAGGACTAAACCAGGTCTAAACCAGGTCTAAACCAGAACTGAACCAGGTCTAAACCAGGACTAAACCAGGTCTAAACAAGGACTTAACAAGGACTAAACCAGGTCTAAACCAGGACTAAAACAGGACTAAAACAGGACTAAACCAGAACTAAACCAGGACTAAACCAGGTCTAAACCAGGTCTAAACCAGGTCTAAACCAGGTCCATGTGTGTTCTAGTCTGTGTCTCTTACACTTGTTCTGATGCAGTTCCACATCGTTCTAAACACATTCAGGAAACGTTCTAAAAGTTCTAAAGGTTCTAAAGGTTCTAAAGGTTCTGCTCTGTTCTGTCAGTGGGACGTTTTTAGATTCAGACCTGAGGAACATGAGGATCTGGTTTTGAGGATCTGGTTTTGATCCAGTTTCAGTTTGGATGAGGACTTGAGTTTCAGGAGCGTCTCACCTCGGGGGGGTTCCTGTTCCTGTAGGGGGCGCTCCTCATCTGACTTCAGGCTCTGCCCCAAAAACATCACCAACAGTTACACTCCAAACACACAGGACCTCAGAGGACCTCACAAGACCTCAGAGGACCTCACAAGACCTCAGAGGACCTCACAAGACCTCAAAGGACCTCAGAGGACCTCAGAGGACCTCAGAAGACCTCAGAGGACCTCAGAGGACCTCAGAAGACCTCAGAGGACCTCAGAGGACCTCAGAGGACCTCAGAAGACCTCAGAAGACCTCAGAGGACCTCAGAGGACCTCAGAGGACCTCAGAGGAACTCAGAAGACCTCACAAGACCTCAGAGGAACTCAGAAGACCTCACAAGACCTCAGAGGACCTCAGAGGAACTCAGAGGACCTAAGAAGACCTTAGAGGACCTTAGTAGACCTTCCCAAACAGCTGAGACTCAGAAACTCAAAAAACTTTGGAAAAATCTCCAAAAGTAAAATAACAAAAAAATACAAGAAAGAATCATTAAAATGAAAATAAAAACAGCAGAAACCAGGACTGAACCAGGTCTAACCAGGACTGAACCAGGTCTAAACCAGGACTGAACCAGGTCTGAGCTCAGGACCAGAGCCGCTCCTCACACTGGAGTCAGGAGCAGATTCTTCAGAGGATTTCAGCCTCAGGAATTCTGTAAATCTGCACCAGCCTCAGACCTGCTCCAAGTCCTGGACCTGGTCTGGTCTCTGGTCTGGTCTGGTCTGGTCTCTGGTCTGGTCTGGTCTGGTCTCTGGTCTGGTCTGGTCTGGTCTCTGGTCTGGTCTGGTCTGGTCTGGTCTGGTCTCTGGTCTGGTCTGGTCTCTGGTCTCTGGTCTGGTCTGGTCTCTGGTCTGGTCTGGTCTGGTCTGGTCTGGTCTGGTCTGGTCTGGTCTGGTCTGGTCTGGTCTGGTCTGGTCTGGTCTGGTCTGGTCTGGTCTGGTCTGGTCTCTGGTCTGGTCTGGTCTGGTCTGGTCTCTGGTCTCTGGTCTGGTCTGGTCTGGTCTGGTCTGGTCTCTGGTCTGGTCTGGTCTGGTCTGGTCTGGTCTGGTCTGGTCTGGTCTGGTCTGGTCTCTGGTCTGGTCTGGTCTGGTCTGGTCTGGTCTGGTCTGGTCTGGTCTGGTCTGGTCTGGTCTGGTCTGGTCTCTGGTCTGGTCTGGTCTGGTCTGGTCTGGTCTGGTCTGGTCTGGTCTGGTCTGGTCTGGTCTGGTCTGGTCTGGTCTGGTCTCTGGTCTGGTCTCTGGTCTGGTCTGGTCTGGTCTGGTCTGGTCTGGTCTGGTCTGGTCTGGTCTGGTCTGGTCTGGTCTGGTCTGGTCTGGTCTGGTCTGGTCTGGTCTCTGGTCTGGTCTGGTCTGGTCTGGTCTGGTCTGGTCTCTGGTCTGGTCTGGTCTCTGGTCTGGTCTGGTCTGGTCTGGTCTCTGGTCTGGTCTGGTCTCTGGTCTGGTCTGGTCTGGTCTGGTCTGGTCTGGTCTGGTCTGGTCTGGTCTGGTCTGGTCTCTGGTCTGGTCTGGTCTGGTCTGGTCTGGTCTCTGGTCTCTGGTCTGGTCTGGTCTGGTCTCTGGTCTGGTCTGGTCTCTGGTCTGGTCTGGTCTGGTCTGGTCTGGTCTGGTCTCTGGTCTCTGGTCTGGTCTGGTCTGGTCTGGTCTCTGGTCTCTGGTCTCTGGTCTGGTCTGGTCTGGTCTCTCTGGTCTCTGGTCTGGTCTGGTCTGGTCTGGTCTGGTCTCTGGTCTGGTCTGGTCTGGTCTGGTCTGGTCTGGTCTGGTCTGGTCTGGTCTCTGGTCTGGTCTGGTCTGGTCTGGTCTGGTCTGGTCTCTGGTCTGGTCTGGTCTGGTCTCTGGTCTGGTCTGGTCTGGTCTGGTCTCTGGTCTGGTCTGGTCTGGTCTGGTCTCTGGTCTCTGGTCTGGTCTGGTCTGGTCTCTGGTCTCTGGTCTGGTCTGGTCTGGTCTGGTCTCTGGTCTCTGGTCTGGTCTGGTCTGGTCTGGTCTCTGGTCTGGTCTGGTCTGGTCTCTGGTCTCTGGTCTCTGGTCTCTGGTCTCTGGTCTCTGGTCTGGTCTGGTCTCTGGTCTGGTCTGGTCTGGTCTGGTCTGGTCTGGTCTCTGGTCTCTGGTCTGGTCTGGTCTGGTCTGGTCTGGTCTGGTCTGGTCTGGTCTGGTCTGGTCTGGTCTCTGGTCTGGTCTCTGGTCTCTGGTCTGGTCTGGTCTGGTCTGGTCTCTGGTCTGGTCTGGTCTGGTCTGGTCTCTGGTCTCTGGTCTGGTCTGGTCTGGTCTCTGGTCTCTGGTCTGGTCTCTGGTCTGGTCTGGTCTCTGGTCTGGTCTGGTCTGGTCTGGTCTCTGGTCTGGTCTGGTCTGGTCTGGTCTGGTCTCTGGTCTGGTCTGGTCTGGTCTGGTCTGGTCTGGTCTGGTCTGGTCTCTGGTCTGGTCTCTGGTCTCTGGTCTCTGGTCTGGTCTGGTCTGGTCTGGTCTCTGGTCTGGTCTGGTCTGGTCTCTGGTCTGGTCTGGTCTGGTCTGGTCTGGTCTCTGGTCTCTGGTCTCTGGTCTGGTCTGGTCTCTGGTCTCTGGTCTCTGGTCTCTGGTCTGGTCTGGTCTCTGGTCTCTGGTCTGGTCTGGTCTGGTCTCTGGTCTGGTCTGGTCTGGTCTCTGGTCTCTGGTCTGGTCTGGTCTGGTCTGGTCTCTGGTCTGGTCTGGTCTGGTCTGGTCTGGTCTGGTCTGGTCTCTGGTCTCTGGTCTCTGGTCTCTGGTCTGGTCTCTGGTCTCTGGTCTCTGGTCTGGTCTGGTCTCTGGTCTGGTCTGGTCTCTGGTCTGGTCTGGTCTGGTCTGGTCTCTGGTCTGGTCTGGTCTGGTCTCTGGTCTCTGGTCTGGTCTGGTCTGGTCTGGTCTCTGGTCTGGTCTCTGGTCTGGTCTGGTCTGGTCTGGTCTCTGGTCTCTGGTCTGGTCTGGTCTCTGGTCTCTGGTCTCTGGTCTGGTCTGGTCTGGTCTGGTCTGGTCTGGTCTCTGGTCTGGTCTGGTCTGGTCTGGTCTGGTCTCTGGTCTGGTCTGGTCTGGTCTGGTCTGGTCTCTGGTCTGGTCTGGTCTGGTCTGGTCTGGTCTGGTCTCTGGTCTCTGGTCTGGTCTGGTCTGGTCTGGTCTGGTCTGGTCTGGTCTCTCTGGTCTCTGGTCTCTGGTCTGGTCTCTGGTCTGGTCTGGTCTGGTCTGGTCTGGTCTGGTCTGGTCTCTGGTCTCTGGTCTGGTCTGGTCTGGTCTGGTCTGGTCTGGTCTGGTCTCTGGTCTGGTCTGGTCTCTGGTCTGGTCTGGTCTCTGGTCTCTGGTCTCTGGTCTGGTCTGGTCTGGTCTCTGGTCTCTGGTCTGGTCTCTGGTCTGGTCTCTGGTCTCTGGTCTGGTCTGGTCTGGTCTCTGGTCTCTGGTCTGGTCTGGTCTGGTCTGGTCTCTGGTCTCTGGTCTGGTCTCTGGTCTCTGGTCTCTGGTCTGGTCTGGTCTCTGTCTGGTCTGGTCTGGTCTGGTCTGGTCTCTGGTCTGGTCTGGTCTGGTCTGGTCTGGTCTGGTCTGGTCTGGTCTGGTCTGGTCTCTGGTCTCTGGTCTCTGGTCTGGTCTGTCTGGTCTCTGGTCTGGTCTCTGGTCTCTGGTCTGGTCTGGTCTGGTCTGGTCTGGTCTGGTCTCTGGTCTCTGGTCTCTGGTCTCTGGTCTGGTCTGGTCTGGTCTCTGGTCTCTCTGGTCTGGTCTGGTCTGGTCTGGTCTCTGGTCTCTGGTCTGGTCTGGTCTGGTCTCTGGTCTGGTCTGGTCTCTGGTCTCTGGTCTCTGGTCTGGTCTGGTCTCTGGTCTCTGGTCTGGTCTGGTCTGGTCTGGTCTGGTCTGGTCTCTGGTCTCTGGTCTGGTCTGGTCTGGTCTGGTCTCTGGTCTCTGGTCTGGTCTGGTCTGGTCTCTGGTCTCTGGTCTGGTCTGGTCTGGTCTCTGGTCTCTGGTCTGGTCTGGTCTCTGGTCTCTGGTCTCTGGTCTGGTCTGGTCTGGTCTCTGGTCTCTGGTCTGGTCTGGTCTGGTCTGGTCTCTGGTCTGGTCTCTGGTCTGGTCTGGTCTCTGGTCTGTCTCTGGTCTGGTCTCTGGTCTGGTCTCTGGTCTCTGGTCTGTCTGGTCTCTGGTCTGGTCTCTGGTCTGGTCTGGTCTGGTCTCTGGTCTCTGGTCTGGTCTGGTCTCTGGTCTGGTCTGGTCTGGTCTGGTCTGGTCTCTGGTCTGGTCTGGTCTGGTCTGGTCTCTGGTCTCTGGTCTCTGGTCTCTGGCTTCTCCATAAAAACTGAATTTTGTGTCTTTTAACACCATTTTTGAGACATTTCACATGATCAGAACTAAACAAGAACTAAACCAGGTCTAGACCAAGACTAAAGCAGGACTTAACCAGAACTAAACCAGGTCTAGACCAAGACTAAACCAGAACTAAACCAGGTCTAGACCAAGACTAAACCAGAACTAAACCAGGTCTAGACCAGGACTCATTCAGAATGTGCAGAAAATTGAAGCTGGAGTCACATTCCTCCTAAACCACTTCCTGAGACTCCACCCTGAACCCAGACACACGACAGGACCGCACCTGACACACAGGACCGCACCTGACACACAAGAGGGAGGGCACCTGACACACGGGGATCTGACTCGTACCTCGATGCTCTCCAGAGACGTGGCTCTTCGCAGTTTGGCCCCGCGGAGTCCCTCTGTAGACCGGTTGTAATCCTGGTCGTGATCCTGGTCCTGGTCCTGGTCCTGGTCCTGGTCCTGGTCCGGTCTCTCGGGTCGAGAGCGGCGCCCGTAACGCTTCAAACCTTTAACGAACTTTGGGCTCATCTCCGGGACGACTGCAACGAGAACTAAACCAGGTCTAGAGCAGGACTGAACAAGGACTAAACCAGGACTAAATCAGGTCTAGTCCAGGTCTAAACCAGGTCTAGTCCAGGTCTAAACCAGGTCTAGTCCAGGTCTAAAGTCCAGGTCTAGTCCAGGTCTAGTCCAGGTCTAAACCAGGTCTAGTCCAGGTCTAAACCAGGTCTAGTCCAGGTCTAGTCCAGGTCTAAACCAGGTCTAGTCCAGGTCTAAACCAGGTCTAGTCCAGGTCTAGTCCAGGTCTAAACCAGGTCTAGTCCAGGTCTAAAAAGTCCAGGTCTAGTCCAGGTCTAGTCCAGGTCTAGTCCAGGTAAACCAGGTCTAAACCAGGTCTAGTCCAGGTCTAAACCAGGTCTAGTCCAGGTCTAGTCCAGGTCTAAACCAGGTCTAGTCCAGGTCTAGTCCAGGTCTAGTCCAGGTCTAAACCAGGTCTAGTCCAGGTCTAGTCCAGGTCTAGTCCAGGTCTAAACCAGGTCTAGTCCAGGTCTAGTCCAGGTCTAGTCCAGGTCTAAACCAGGTCTAGTCCAGGTCTAGTCCAGGTCTAGTCCAGGTCTAAACCAGGTCTAGTCCAGGTCTAAACCAGGTCAGGTCTAGTCCAGGTCTAGTCCAGGTCTAGTCCAGGTCTAAACCAGGTCTAGTCCAGGTCTAGTCCAGGTCTAGTCCAGGTCTAAACCAGGTCTAGTCCAGGTCTAGTCCAGGTCTAGTCCAGGTCTAGTCCAGGTCTAAACCAGGTCTAGTCCAGGTCTAGTCCAGGTCTAGTCCAGGTCTAGTCCAGGTCTAAACCAGGTCTAGTCCAGGTCTAGTCCAGGTCTAGTCCAGTACCTGGTTGTAAGTAGCTGGAGTCGTCGTCGGAGGTGCTCAGGTCTGTGGACAGAAGCTCCACGAAACCGTGTTTAAAATCCTCGAAGTTCACCTGAAAAACACAAACAGGAAGTGTTCACGGTCGTGTTTGGGCTCCACAGACTCTGGCTCCAGGTCAGTTTGTGTGGAAAAGTCTCAGCACAGTCTGGACTTGGGTCTAAGTCTGATCTTTGACACTTCAGAGTCTCAGCAGATTCTCCTCGTGTCTCTGGTTTTTGTCACACGTTTAAAAATCAGTTCAGACTGAAAAATCCTGAAACTGTTTTCATTTTACATTTCAAATGTTTTATCACTGATGTGTCCGAGTCCGACCTGAGTCTGACCTGAGTCCGACCTGAGTTTGACCTGAGTTTGACCTGAGTCTGATCTGAGTCTGATCTGAGTCGACCTGAGTTTGACCTGAGTCTGATGAGTCTTCGTTGGACTCAGGTCGGACTTTAGTCGGGTTTGATGCTCTGAGACTAAAAGTGTGACAGGTTCACTCTGTAACTCCGCCCCCTGCTGCACCTGTCTCACCTGTTTCACCTGTCCCTCGGCGTGGGGGGGGCCCAGGAGCCGCTCCTGCAGCAGTGACAGGTGCGAAGGGGGCAGGTGCAGGCGCTGGCACAGGGTCGACAGGGCGTCCCTGTCCAAAAACCCCGAGCCCCGAGAGTCACACCTGTCAAACTCCGCCCTCAAACGAGTCACATGCTCCGCCTCCATCTGCCCGGCCAATCAGAACGCAGCGAGGAGGAGCTAATCAGAACGCAGCGAGGAGCAGGAGCCAATCAGAACGCAGCGAGGAGCAGGAGCCAATCAGAAGGCAGGGAGGAGGAGGAGCCAATCAGAGCACAGGGAGGAGGAGGAACCAATCAGAGCACAGGGAGGAGGAGGAGCCAATCAGAGCACAGGGAGGAGGAGGAACCAATCAGAGCGCAGGGAGGAGGAGCCAATCAGAGCGCAGAGGGACTTGAGCTCAGTCTGCTGTTGTGTTGGTGTCTCCTACAGGGAGTCACACTCCTCCTCCTCCTCCTCTTCTTCTTCTTCTTCACTGGGAGGAGCTGCAGCAGCTCTGACGTTTGTTTCTCTGAAGGAAAAAAATATATAAATTTATTGTATTTAAATATTTCACCAAAAACTATAGAAACTACATCACAAAAAAATAAACTGTCAGAGTTTAGTCCTGGTTTAGTCCTGGTTTAGACCTGGTTTAGTCCTGGTTTAGTCCTGGTTTAGTCCTGGTTTAGTCCTGGTTAGTCCTGGTTTAGTCCTGGTTTAGACCTGGTTTAGTCCTGGTTTAGTCCTGGTTTAGACCTGGTTTAGTCCTGGTTTAGACCTGGTTTAGACCTGGTTTAGTCCTGGTTTAGGACCTGGTTTAGACCTGGTTTAGACCTGGTTTAGACCTGGTTTAGTCCTGGTTTAGACCTGGTTTAGTCCTGGTTTAGTCCTGGTTTAGACCTGGTTTTAGTCCTGGTTTAGACCTGGTTTAGTCCTGGTTTAGTCCTGGTTTAGACCTGGTTTAAACCTGGTTTAGACCTGGTTTAGACCTGGTTTAGACCTGGTTTAGTCGTGGTTTAGACCTGGTTTAGTCCTGGTTTAGTCCTGGTCCAGTCCTGGTGTCAGCTGGACTCTCCGGTTCCGCGGGTTTTTGGTTCTAAACTTTAAAGTTTTGTCCAAATAAAAAAATAAACTTTTCCGTTTTTCGGTCACAGATTTAGAAACTGCCGGAGTCTCGCGAGAGGACGCAGAAACACGGAGTCCGTGCGCAGGTCTCGCGAGATCAGGCAGCTTCACCATGGGAACGGGAAAGCGCCGCGAGAACAAAAGAGTTAAACTGCGCCAAAACTGCGCCAAAACTGCACCAAAACCGGACCAGAACCGGACGGAGAGAGTCCGGGTCTGCGCGCGGGACCCGGAGACACGGGGACGGTCCACTGAGACACGGAAGACACTTTTAAAGGAGGTTTTTGGAAAGTTGCGTTGGTTTCTCACCTCCGGCTCCGGTCGCGTCTGTCCCGGGGAATCCGCGCTCCGGTTCGGTCCGGTCCGTTTGTCCGGGGCTCGGCTCCGGGACTCGGCTCCGGGACTCGACTCTCCCGGAGGATCCACGCAGGAGGAGACCCGGACAGAGCGGCGCAGACTGGACCCTCACACCGGCCACAGAGCACCGCCCCCTGCCGACCAGAACCAGAACCAAACCCCAACAGAACCTCCCGTGTGTGTCAGGTCCCTCCCGTGTGTGTCAGGTGCCTCCCGTGTGTGTCAGGTCCCTCCCGTGTGTGTCAGGTCCCTCCCCGTGTGTGTCAGGTGCCTCCCCGTGTGTGTGTCAGGGGCCCTCTCGTGTGTGTCAGGGGCCCTCTCGTGTGTCAGGGGCCCTCCCGTGTGTGTCAGGTGCCTCCCGTGTGTGTCAGGTGCCTCCCCGTGTGTGTGTCAGGTGCCTCCCCGTGTGTGTGTCAGGGGCCTCTCGTGTGTGTCAGGGGCCCTCTCGTGTGTCAGGGGCCTCCCGTGTGTGTCAGGTCCCTCCCGTGTGTGTCAGGTCCCTCCTGTGTGTCAGGTCCCTCCGTGTGTGGTCAGATCCCTCCCGTGTGTGTCAGGTCCCTCGTGTGTGTCAGGTCCCTCCCGTGTGTGTCAGGTGCCCTCCCGTGTGTGTGTCAGGGCCTCTCGTGTGGTGTCAGGTGCCTCTCGTGTGTGTCAGGTGCCTCTCGTGTGTGTCAGGTGCCCATCTGTGTGTGTGTCAGGGGCCCTCTCGAGTGTGTGTCAGGGCCCTCTCGTGTGTGTCAGGGGCCCTCTTGTGTGTGTCAGGTGCTCTCTCGTGTGTGTGTCAGGGGCCATCTTGTGTGTCAGTGCCTCTTCGTGTGTGTCAGGTTCCCTCTCGTGTGTCACGTGCTCTTTCGTGTGTCAGGTCCCTCTCGTGTGTGTGTCAGGGCCCTCTCGTGTGTGTCAGGTGCCCTCTCGTGTGTGTGTCAGGGCCCCTGTCGTGTGTGTCAGGTGCCCTCTCGTGTGTGTCAGGTGCCCTTGTGTGTGTCAGGTGCCCTCTCGTGTGTGTGTCAGGGCCCTCTCGTGTGTGTCAGGTGCCCTTCGTGTGTGTCAGTGGGCCTTGTGTGTGTCAGGGCCCTCTCGTGTGTGTCTCGTGTGTGTCAGGTGCCCTCTCGTGTGTGTGTCAGGGGCCCTCGTGTGTGTCAGGTGCCCTCTCGTGTGTGTGTGTCAGGGGCCATCTCGTGTGTCAGGTGTCCTCTGTGTGTGTGTGTCAGGTGCCCTCGTGTGGTCTCTCAGGTCATCGTGTGTCAGGTGCCCTCTCGTGTGTGTCAGGTGCCCTTGTGTGTGTCAGGGGCCCTCTCGTGTGTGTCAGGTGCCCTCTCGTGTGTGTGTCAGGGGCCCTCTCGTGTGTGTGTCAGGGGCCCTCTGTGTGTGTCAGGTGCCCTCTCGTGTGTGTCAGGTGCTCCCGTGTGTGTGTCAGGTGCCTTGTGTGTGTCAGGTGCCTCTCGTGTGTAAGGTGCTCTTCATGTGTGTCACGTGCTCTTTCGTGTGTGTCAGGTGCCCTCTCGTGTGTGTCAGGTGCTCTCTCTCGTGTGTGTGTCAGGGGCCCTCTCGTGTGTGTGTCAGGGGCCCTCTCGTGTGTGTGTCAGGGGCCCTCTCGTGTGTGTCAGGGGCCCTCTCGTGTGTGTCAGGTGCACTCCCCGTGTGTGGTGTCAGGGGCCCTCTCGTGTGTGTCAGGTGCCCTTGTGTGTGTCAGGTGCCCTTTTGTGTGTGTCAGGTGCCCTCTCGTGTGTGTCAGGTGCCCTCTCGTGTGTCAGGTGCTCTCTCGTGTGTGTGTGTCAGGGGCCATCTCGTGTGTCAGGTGTCCTCTTGTGTGTGTAAGGTGCTCTTTCATGTGTGTCAGGTTCCTCTCGTGTGTGTGTCACGGGCCCTCTCGTGTGTGAGGTGCCCTCCCCGTGTGTGTGTCAGGGGTCCTCTTGTGTGTGTCAGGTGCCCTCTCGTGTGTGTCAGGTGCCCTCTCGTGTGTGTGTCAGGTCCCTCTCGTGTGTGGTCAGGGGCCCTCTCGTGTGTGTGTCAGGTGTCCTCTCGTGTGTGTGTCAGGGGCCCTCTCGTGTGTGTGTCAGAAAAACACTTTTCATTTTGTGTCAAACTTTTATTAAACATTTTAAATTCACATTAAAAAGTTTCTCTTGTTTTAAACCCAAAAAAAATAAAAAAATCACTGAATTTTTCAAACTCCAGAGACAGGGTCAGAGGTCAGGGGTCAGAGGTCAGGGGTCAGAGGTCAGGGTTAGTGTTGTAGTCTGGAGTTCATTTTCAAGACCAAAACCACAGGGACCTGAGACCAAGACAAGACCAAGACTTTTAAAACCAAGTCCAAGACCAAGTCCCACTGAGACCAAACCCAGAGTGTCTTTGTTATTTTCACGTGTTTTTGTGTTTGACTTTTATTTTGTCACATTTTTATCAGTGTTTTTATAAATCTGTTTCCATTTGATTAAATTTCATTTAAACTTAAAATAAAACAAATAAACTGTTCTGCTCTGAAACACTCTGGGACATTTTTAGACCCCGACCCACAGTTTGAGAAACTCGTCCTCTGGAAATTTACACAAAACTGAATAAACTGAATAAACGGAACTTTGGGTCGTCGTGTCGTAGAACTCGAGTCCCGTCTTGGTTTTGAAAGCACAAATCTCAACACTGTTTTTATGGTCTCGTCTTGGACTCAACCACGTTTGGACTTGGTCTGGGACTCGGTCTGGTCTTGGTCTTGGTCTTTTCTTCTGTTGTTGGTGATAAAGTTGTTCCAATTTGTGGAACTTTAATCAGATCAACTGGAGACAGATTTATAAAAACATTGATATAAATGTGACAAAATAAAAGTCAAATACAAGTAAATGTAGAAAAATACAAAAATGGCCTGGATTTCGTCTCCATGGGACTTGGACTCGGTCTCAACCCTCAGAGGTCTTGTCCTGGTCTCAGGACCCTGTGGTCTGGGTCTGGTCTTGGTCTTGATTAGTGTGTTCTTGACACTTGACAAGCATCAGACCTTGAGTTCAAGACCTCGAGTCCAAGACCAGACTGAGTCCAAACGCAGTCGAGTCCGAGACCAGACCGAGTCCAAACGCAGTCGAGTCCGAGACCAGACCGAGTCCAAACGCAGTTGAGTCCGAGACCAGACCAAGACCATAAAAACACAGTCTTGAGGTGAAGACCGCTCTGGAGAACTACAACACTCATGAGGAAAGTTCCAGTCTGAGGCTTTAATGAAACACAAACACTGTCACTGTGGTTTGACGGACACTTATCGTCATGACAACCGTCCAAACACGATTTTACTCCTTCGATTAAAAATAGAGATTTGAAACTTCAGAAAATCGCATTTACAGGATTTAAACGTAGAAACCGACCAATCAGCTTCCAGCGCGGCTCACAGCTGCCTCCTGATTGGATAAATAATACACCTGTCCTTTCACAATAAGAGTCCGTCCTTTTACAATAAGAGTCTGTCCTTTCACAATAAGAGTCTGTCCTTTCACAATAAGAGTCCGTCCTTTCACAATAAGAGTCTGTCCTTTCACAATAAGAGTCTGTCCTTTTACAATAAGAGTCTGTCCTTTCACAATAAGAGTCTGTCCTTTCACAATAAGAGCATCAGAGGTTCATGTAGTTGAATGTCGCTCCCAAAGCCCAACTGGTCTCCACCCCCCTGATCCACCGAGACAACTGCAACACAAACAAGACCAGGACTGAACCGGGACTGGACCGGGACTGGACCGGGTCTAAACCGGGTCTAAACCGGGTCTAAACCGGGACTGGACCGGGACTGGACCGGGACTGGACCAGGACTGGACCAGGACTGGACCAGGACTGATCCAGGACTGGACCAGGACTGGACCAGGACTGGACCAGGACTGAACCAGCACTAAATCAGGACTAAAACCAGGACTAAAACCAGGACTAAACCAGGTCTAAAACCAGGTCTAAACCAGGACTGGACCAGGACTGGACCAGGACTGGACCAGGACTGAACCAGCACTAAATCAGGACTAAAACCAGGACTAAAACCAGGACTAAACCAGGTCTAAAACCAGGTCTAAACCAGGACTGGACCAGGACTGGACCAGGACTGGACCAGGACTGATCCAGGACTGGACCAAGACTGGACCAGGACTGGACCAGGACTGAACCAGGACTGGACCAGGACTGAACCAGGACTGGACCAGGACTGGACCAGGACTGAACCAGGACTGGACCAGCACTAAATCAGGACTAAAACCAGGACTAAAACCAGGACTAAACCAGGTCTAAACCAGGGACTAAAACCAGGACTAAAACCAGGACTAAACCAGGACTAAAACCAGGTCTAAACCACGACTAAAACCAGGACTAAAACCAGGACTAAAAACCAGGATTAAACCAGGACTAAAAACCAGGATTAAACCAGGACTAAAAAACCAGGACTAAAAACCAGGACTAAACCAGGTCTAAATCAGGACTGAACCAGGACTGAACCAGGACTAAACCAGGACTGAGACGGACCTTGAGCTGGGAGTCTGGTTTGAATCCGAGGTCTTGGAGCAGGACTGAGATGTAGACCAGGTCCAGGCAGAGGAGAGGACTCTGGTCGGGTGACAGGGTCTCACCTGCACAGACTGGAGCACGACAGGTGAGTTTCACACAGAAGAGACACACATGAAACACTCTGTGGGGCTCGAGATAAACTCCGAACAAACTCAGAACCTGGATTAAAGCTCGGAGAAGAATTCCACCATAGACATCAACGTAGAAAACCCCCGGACACAACACACTGTAAGTCTGTGCTCTTGACTGAATCTTGACTGAGATTTGTGTTTCAAACGATCTCCAAA
>NW_026571404.1:1539476-1544476 GCF_026225935.1 Boleophthalmus pectinirostris | reverse complement strand
CAGGACTAAACCAGAGACTAAACCAGAACTAAACCAGGACTAAACCAGACTAAACCAGAACTAAACCAGGACTAAACCAGGACTAAACCAGAACTAAACCAGGACTAAACCAGGACTAAACCAGAACTAAACCAGAGACTAAACCAGGACTAAAACCCGGACTAAAACCAGGACTAAAACCAGGACTAAAACCAGGACTAAACCAGGTCTAAACTAGAACTAAACCAGAACTAAACCAGGACTAAACCAGGTCTGAATCAGGGGGGTGTTACCTGGAGCAGAGGGGGGTCCCAGAACAGCCGCTCGAGCCTCCATCAGCCCCAAGCCCAGATAACTGAAACACACACAGGGACACCATGACGGTGCAGTCCTGGTTTAGTCCTGGTTCAGTCCTGGTTTAGTCCTGGTTTAGTCCTGGTTTAGTCCTGGTTTAGTCTCTGGTTTAGTCCTGGTTTAGTCCTGGTTTTAGTCTCTGGTTTAGTCTCTGGTTTAGTCTCTGTTTAGTCCTGGTTTAGTCCTGGTTTTAGTCTCTGGTTTTAGTCTCTGGTTTTAGTCTCTGGTTTAGTCTTGGTCCTGGTCCTGGTCCTGGTCCAGACCTGTGGGTGTAGAGTTTGTAGGAGGAGTTGAAGAGGTTCAGGTTCTGGAGGTTCTGGGCGTCTGAGGACGACAGAGACTCAACAAACTGAAACGAGACAAAACACAGATTATTCACACGAGCCCGACCAATCAGAGCGCGGCGTGGAGCGTGCGGACCAATCGGAGCGCGGCGTGGAGCGTGCGGACCAATCAGAGCGCGGCGTGGAGCGTGCGGACCAATCAGAGCGCGGCGTGGAGCGTGCGGACCAATCAGAGCGCGGCGTGGAGTGTTTGGACCAATCAGAGCGCGGCGTGGAGCGTCTGGACCAATCGGAGCGCAGCGTGGAGCGTGTGGACCAATCGGAGCGCGGCGTGGAGCGTCTGGACCAATCAGAGCGCAGCGTGGAGCGTGTGGACCAATCGGAGCGCAGCGTGGAGCGTGGACCAATCAGAGTACAGCAAGGAGTGTGTGGACCAATCAAAGCGCGGCGTGAAACGTGTGGACAAATCAGAGCGCGGCGTGGAGCGTGTGGACCAATCAGAGCGCGGCGTGGAGCGTGTGGACCAATCGGAGCGCGGCGTGGAGCGTGTGGACCAATCGGAGCGCGGCGTGGAGCGTCTGGACCAATCAGAGCGCGGCGTGGAGCGTGTGGACCAATCGGAGCGCAGCGTGGAGCGTGGACCAATCAGAGTACAGCAAGGAGTGTGTGGACCAATCAAAGCGCGGCGTGGAGCGTGTGGACCAATCAGAGCGCAGAGGACATAAACATTTGAAAAGTTTATGTGTGAAAATAAAAAAAGCCGACGCCCTGACGGGAGAATCGCACAGTACCTGGAGCGTCCGCTAGAGGGGGCGGGGCTTATCCAGGTGTATTTTAGATCCGCGCTCTGACCTCACGACAGACGAGTTTGGCTCTGACCTTTGAACTCGGGCTGAAGGTGACCTGAGTGGAGCCGCCGCCCAGATCCAGAGTCCCCACAGACGCAGACGCAGACGCAGGAGCAGGAGCGCCCCCTACAGCCCCCAGCAGGAAGTTCACCGTCAGCCACGCCGACACACCTGAGAAAAAACACACCAGGGGTCAGAGGTCAGAGGGTGTGTTGTTTGACCTTTGACCTGGTTTCTTGGTTCGTATATTCAGTTGTGTTTATTAAACGCACTTCTTTTTTAAATGAAAATGGACCCAGACTCAGTTTTGTGACGAGTTTTCAGTGACGTCCTCCTGCCCTCGGACGCTGGACTCGCTGTGACTCTGGCGCTGGATCGAGCGGCGGTTGGCGTTCGATTCGTGGACCACCGGGTTTGATGGTCTCGTTTGGGGCAGTGGGCGTTAGGGGTCGGGTCTGGTCCTGGTCCAGGTCTTATTTGACCAAACGAAGCTTGACGGTTCAAGTCGGTGACGCCGTGTCATCCCTGGCCCTCGACCCCGTGGAGTTCCCCAAGGGTCGGGACTCAGGCCTTTACTTTTGTCTGTTTATCTGCTGCTCGGGTCAATTCCCCAAAAACACAAGACACAGTTTCAGTTTTTACACAGACGAGTTTCAGCTTCAGGAGCCACTGACACAGGAACGTTCTCGTGTGAACGGTTTGGATGAAGTCCAAGGCTCCTCCTGCGCAGTGTGGCTCCTCCTCCTGCGCAGTGTGGCTCCTCCTCCAGCACAGTGTGGCTCCTCCTCCAGCACAGTGTGGCTCCTCCTCCAGCACAGTGTGGCTCCTCCTCCAGCACAGTGTGGCTCCTCCTCCAGCACAGTGTGGCTCCTCCTCCTGCACAGTGTGGCTCCTCCTGTACAGTGTGGCTCCTCCAGCACAGACCCTGACACCAGGAGCCACACTGGCGGGAAAACGGCCTTCACTTTTAAACCTGATGCCCAAACACTCGCTCTCGTACCTCAGTACTACTACACAGTATTAGTATAAATATTTGTACTAGCAGTTGTACTTAGAGGTGTTTTGTAATTTTGTAGTTTAGTAGTAGTAGTAGTAGTAGTAGTAGTAGTAGTAGTAGTAGTAGTAGTAGTAGTAGTAGTAGTAGTAGTAGTAGTAGTAGTAGTAGTAGTAGTAGTAGTAGTAGTTAGTATAAATATTAGTATTAAGAGTTGTACTTGGATGCAGTAGCAGTAGTAGTAGTAGTAGTAGTAGTAGTAGTAATATTAGTATAAATATTAGTACTTGGAGGTGCATTAGTAGTCGTATTAGCAGTAGTCGTATTAGTATTAGTATAAATATTCGCAGTAGTCGTGGTACTTTTGCTCGTGAATCCTGTTTCTCCATAATTCCTTAATGGTGCAGGATCAGATTGTATCAGATGCCCTCCCGTTAATCCAATCTCTAAAGTGACAGACCGCCGTGGCCTTAATGTGGGATTAGAGCCGCTCCGAGTCCTAAGACCCGCACCAAGACCGGCCCCGATCCGGCCCTGATCCGGTTATGATCCCGGTCTGGGCCCGGGCGGATTACGGGTTTGTCAAATGGCTTCTTGCTCTCCAAGAGTTTCACCGGAAAACGCCGTAATGGACCAATGACGTCGCCCGAACGCCGCCCGCGACCTCTGACCCCAATCAGCACGCAAGATTTACAAGAATTACTACTACTGCAAATACTTCGACTACAAACACTACAGATACTATTACTGCAAATACTTCGACTACAAACACTACAGATACTATTACTGCAAATACTTCGACTACAAACACTACAGATACTATTACTGCAAATACTTCGACTACAAACACTACAGATACTATTACTGCAAATACTTCGACTACAAACACTACAGATACTATTACTGCAAATACTTCGACTACAAACACTACAGATACTATTACTGCAAATACTTCGACTACAAACACTACAGATACTATTACTGCAAATACTTCGACTACAAACACTACAGATACTATTACTGCAAATACTTCGACTACAAACACTATAGATACTATTACTGCAAATACTTCGACTACAAACACTATAGATACTATTACTGCAAATACTTCGACTACAAACACTACAGATACTATTACTGCAAATACTCTAAATACTGCTGTAATTGTATTTTTAACCATGAGGATCCTCGAAAACGACATGGTGAGAATACTACTACTGCAAATACTACTACTGCAAATACTGATACTATTACTGCAAATACTACTACTGCAAATACTACTGATACTATTACTACAAATACTACTACTGCAAATACTACTGATACTATTATTACAAATACTGTAAATATCGTTGTAATTGTATTTTTGTAACTATGAGGATCCTCGAAAACGAGACATTCAAACGTCTCAAGAAGCTTATCCTCCAAACAAATACATTCAAATACAAATACTACTACTGCAAATACTTCTATAACAAATACTACTGATATTATTACCATTACAAATACTTCTACTGCAGTACTACATATACTACTACTACTACTACTGCAAATACTTCTATAACAAATACTACTGATGTTATTACTGCACATACTACTAGTGCAAACACTACTGCAGTACCACAGATGCAGGACTGAACTGGTTTCATAATAATCATCATAATAATATTAAATAAAATCCTTCATTTTCTCATTTTTGTAAATGTGGATTTTTAAAAACACAAATTAATCTAATTTCTTTTTCATCCTCATCATCATCATCCGCAGCAGCAGCAGTAGTAGTAGTATTAGTATTAGTATTAGTAGTAGTATTAGTATTAGTATTAGTTGTTCTGTGGTTTATTACTCTCATTACTGTTGTGTAACAGATTTCTTATAACTCCTCCTCTCCTAATCCTGCTCCTCCTCCTCCTCCTCCTCCCTCTATCTCTCCATCAATCCATCTCTCCTCTTAATCCCATTGTCCCATTTAAATATCCACAGATCTGTACGATGTTGTTCCATCTCTTCCTCCTCCTCCTCCTCTTCCTCCTCTTCTCTTCTTTTCTTCTAATCTCATTGTGTCGTGTTAATAGCTGCAGACTTTACTCAGATTGCTTTTGGATTCTCTCCTCTCCTCCTCTCTCCTCCTCCTCTCTCCATCTCTCCATCAATCCATCTCTCTTCTTAATCCCATTGTCCCATTTAAATACCCACAGATCTGTACAATGTTGTTCTCTCTTCCTCCTCCTCTTCTTTTCTTCTAATCTCATTGTGTCGTGTTAATAGCTGCAGATTTTACTCAAATTGCCGTTAGACTCTCTCCTCCTCTTCCTCCTCTTCCTCTGTTCTTGTAATCTCGTTGTGCCGCGGGTCACAGATTTCCTGCGCTCGTCGTGGGGCCGGTGTGTTTCTAATCTGCTGTTTTGGTGTTTTGATGTTTTGGTTTTTCGGGGACGAGTCTGAGATTTGGACGGAGCCTCGTTTAATCTCGTTTAATCTAATAACATTTTAATTCAGCCTCTAATACGAAGAATAATAGAATAAAAGAATAAAAGCCAC
>NW_026571404.1:1531976-1536976 GCF_026225935.1 Boleophthalmus pectinirostris | reverse complement strand
CAAAGCAGATTATCTTCAGCTGTCTTTATTTTTGTACAAGGTGAAGTGTTTGCTGTGTGCCAGGGAGCTGGGGTATAATAACAACACCTCATCCATGCTTAGGCACTACAGAGGTTTGCATGAGAATAAGGACAACACCGAATGTGGACCAAGACCAGGTGAGCCATCAAAGATGGTATGATGATATAGCATGCAGTAATGTGACTAAATGACATAGCAATATTGTACAACTGTAATAAGTTAATAAGTGTGATATTTGTATGTGTGTTTTGTATTTTCTTTCCTCAGGAGAAAAATGTCAAATCGATGAAGACCTGGTTAGCACTGTGATTGAGGACACCCAGCCATTTAGTATTGTGGAGGACAAAGGATTTAAAAGATTTGTTAAATCGTTAAATCCTAGCTATGTTCTCCCTACTAAAAAGGTAATAAAAGCATTGAAAATGGTGCTTTTACTGAATAAAAACTTGAACAATGTGGACAAGCAGGACTGAGGCTCAAACCTGAGCTTATCAGTCACAGGACAGCCACACTACACACTGCTTCACAGCCACCACCTACTTTTAAACTAAATGCTTTTTCTTTCCTTTAGGCCCTGAAAGCCATGGTGGAGGCCAGGTACCAGGAGATGAAGGAGAAAGGTAAGACCAGCATTGAGAAGGCAGCAGCTGTGAGTCTGACATCAGACATGTGGACCTCTATCAACACAGAGGCATATCTTGCTGTCACCTGCCATTTTGTTGATGAATCCAGTACATTAAATACAGTTGTTTTGGGAGTGCAACATTTTCCCAAGGCACACACTGCAGAAAACATTACACAAGTGAAAGGCTCACTCATGAGGGAATGGGGTATTACAGAAAAAGTTACATGCCTTGTAACAGATGGGGCTGCCAATATGGGGGCTTGTGCAAGGGAGCTACGGCTCAAACATGCCATATGTGTAGCTCACACCCTAAACTTAGTGGTGAAGAAGGCCTTTGACCAGATCCCTGAGCTCTCTGACCTCCGAGCCAAGTCCAGGAAGATAGTGGGATATTTCAGGAGCAGTACCACTGCAAAGATAAGTTCTGTGGCCTAATTACAGTTTCTTTAATGCTACTTTACTTTATAGATCTGCTGCCTTGACAATTTAATGCTTTTTTAATTGTATTTTGTAAGGAGAGGCTTGCAGTGGTGCAGGAACAGTTGGGGAAGCCTCAACTCAAACTCATCCAGGAAGTGGAAACCCGTTGGAACAGCACTTACAACATGCTGCAAAGACTGTTTGACCAAAGAGAGTCAGTGGGTGCTGCTGTGGCAAGTCTCACAACAGACATCTCACCTATTTCATCGGAGGAATATGGCATAATTTCCGAGTGTCTGATTGTCCTAGGACCATTTAATGATGCAACCACCGAGCTCTCTCAAGAAAAAAGGGTGTCTGGCTCAAAGGTCATACCTTTGCTTACTATGCTGGATCATTGTCTCACTGAAGAAATGGAAAAACCACCATCCATTGGGTCTTCTCTGGCTGAGAAGCTGAGGATGATCTTAAGAGAGAAGCTGGATAGGATCCAAACTATGAGCATTATGTGCCTCGCAACAATATTGGACCCAAGGTTCAGAAAAATTGGGTTTCTCAGCCCTGTAAGAGCGGGTGAAGCAGAAAAGACTGAAAGCAGAATGTGCTTCCATAATGAGGGGCTACCACCACCACCTCTTCTTCCTCCTCACCACCACCACCATCACAGCCAACAACCTCACAAACTGTTGTGGCTGTTCCCCAAGGTACTATTGTTATTCCATTTTAGTTGCATTTATATGAACTGTTAAACTCACAAAAAAACTATTCTTATTTCTTAGGTAACAACCTGTGGTGTCGCCTGGATGACAGAGGCAGACACAAACACAAAATGTAATAGCAGACGCACATATTGAGGTCCAACGGTGCATGATGGAGCCAAATACTGGAAGGCTGGAGGACCCCCTTCAATACTGGGAGAGACAATATGTCTATCCCCATTTATATAAATTAGCAGTGGCATTCTTGTGTCCGCCTGCCTCATCTGTGCCCTGTGAGCGGGTGTTTTCGAAAGCAGGAGAAATATTGTCAAAAAAAAGAAATGGCCTGAGACCTGCCACAGTGGAGAAACTGTTGTTTTTAAATAAAAACCAATGATGTGTCCCTGAACCATAATCACCCAACGTTACAAAAGCACAATCACTGTCCAAACTCCAACCCAACCACCCTCACCTCAAATGATCATTAGCATTTTCATAATTTCCAAATAATAATTTTCCATACTGCCAGTATATATATATAAAATATTTATATTTATATATATATTTATATATATATACACACACAGTATACATCACTACAATATACATGTTTTGTATACTTCTTTACTTTGCTGACAGTTTTATTCACAGACTTTCTGCAAAATGCAACACACACTTCAAATTCATGTCAACTGATATTTTTTGTGTCCAGTAGGTTTGTGTCCCACTAGAGCAAAAGAAGCTTCAGGAAGCTTTGCACCAGAGTGAAGCAACTGGATGAAAGGCGTCAATGCTTCATGAAGCTTCATCTGCCCATCACTAATTATATATATATATATATATATATATATATATATATTATATATATATATATATATACACATAACACACACACACACACACACACACACGCTTCCTCATAACTCCAACTTCAAACGTGTCGCTCAGAAACATAAAACCAACGTTAAAAAAACAACAGAACAACCTCAGTCAAACTTTGTTCTGCTGAGATTTTCTGTTTCTCGTGTTTCTTGTTTCTGTCGTTCATGATCTTCAGTCACGTTTTCGGAGGATTTGGTTTTCAGGTTTTGTTTCCTCTTTATTTAAGCAACGTTATTTAACCAAAAAATTATGTTTGAAAAATTAAACTTTGAGGACAAATGTGACATGGAGAAATTACTCTGAACAATTTTAAGGCCCAGATATATAAAAAAAAAACAGGTCTAAACCAGGACTACACCAGGACTGAACCAGGACTCACGGCTCTTGTTGTGGTCCACTCTGAACTTGAACACGTGGACTCGGGTCCCGGTGCTGCCGGCGTCAAACATGATGCCAAACTGGACCCGCCCCCTGGAGCCCGTTGGCCAATGGGGCGTCAGGAAGCCTTTGGGGGCGGGGTGTCTCTGGGGCAGTGCATTGTGGGAGTCGTAGTGCCGCTTGAGGACCGTGAGGTAGACCACGAGGACACAGACCAGGACCAGGAACAGAACCAGTCTGGACCTCCTCATCCTCCAACAGCATCACCGACCGCTCGGCCCCCTGGGAAACAGAGTCCAGCAGAGAGGGCTAGACCGGGTCTGAACCGGGTCTGAACCAGGTCTGAACCAGGTCTAGACCGGGTCTGAACCGGGTCTGAACCGGGACTAGTCCGGGTCTGAACTGGGACTAGACCGGGTCTGAACCAGGTCTAGCCCGGGTCTGAACCAGGTCTAGACTGGGTCTAGACCGGGTCTGAACCAGGACTAGACTGAGTCTGAACCAGGACTAGACCAGGTCTAAACCAGGATTAAACCAGGACTACACTGTGTCTGAACCGGGACTGAACCAGAACTAAACCAGGACTGAACAGAGTCTAAACTGGGATTTAATCACGGGACTGTACCAGGGTTAGACCGGGATTAACCCAGGACTAAAATGGGACTGAACCAGGACTGAACCAGGTCTAAACCAGGACTAAACCAGGACTAAACCAGGTCTAAACCAGGACTAAACCAGGACTGAACCAGGATCCCACAGGACCAGAGCAGGTTCTTCAGGTTCTTCACGTTCCAGTCCCTTTAGTCCCTTTAGCCTCGTTAGCCTCGTTAGCCTCGTTAGCTCGTTAGCCTGGAGCTAACGGCTCTTTCCGGTCATATTTCCGGTCTTTTTGAAGTTCTTACCGTAAAAAGCGCGTCCCCGGCTCCGCGTGCACGTGTCCCGTGCACGGTGAATCATGCACGGTTACGCGCACGGACACGCGCCTAAAAACACGCGAAAAGAGCAGCACATCTCCGCAGCGGCACGAGCCCCGCACGGCGCAGGCGGCGTGCTGACGTCACACCCGGATACAGCGCGGAGTCAGAGGTCAGAATAAAAACATAAACAACAAAGAAAGAAAATAATAAAAATAAATTAATTAACAAGAAAGTTCATATATTTTTTTACAAAAACATTCTTAAAATACCAGCTCATCCCAAAATAAAACTCATATTTCAATATTTTCAACAGATTTATTATGTTTGGGGCAGTTAAGTTTTTTGTTTACATCCGGCTTTCCCGCACGTGCGCAGTGGCTGGTAGGCAAAAAGTCAGTGGCGCCGCTCGTTTGTGTTGACAGTTGTGTTGTGTTTGTCATGACATAACTCGTCTTACTTTGAAGTAGATTTTTTTGTAAATAGTTTTGACCTGACTTCATCATTTTACTCCCAAGTCACTGAATGTTGAGGATCAAAAACGTTACTTTGAAAAGTTAAAACTCGTCGAAAACTGTTGACGATGTTGATGTTCGACTTGTTGATACGGACGCGTTTTTCCAACCAAAATGTCATTGTGTTTTCTTGTACAGAAACACTTCCCCACATCAGTTAAGAGAGATTTACATTCTTAAAAGAAATTTTGAAAAGAAATAAATTAAAATTATTAGAACTAAATAACTTTCCTTTCCACTTCCCCTTAAAGTGAAGGAGACACAGTTTAAAATGCTGAATAAAATTTATCCAAACAATGAATTCCAAAAACAAAAATTTAAATTTGAGACGGTAAATGTTTGTGACACTGGAGGAGGATTTTTATGTGAGTTTGTGCAACATTTTTGGTTTGATTTTCAGTCGTGGCTTCAGTTTGTCTCTAACCATAAAAGAAAAAACATTTGTTATATTTGGTTTTATCTAAAAAAAAAGAAAGAAAAAAAAAAAGCGACAAACTGAAGCCACGACTGAAAATCAAACCAAAATTGTTGCACAAAATCATATAAA
>NW_026571404.1:1491976-1511976 GCF_026225935.1 Boleophthalmus pectinirostris | reverse complement strand
CAAAATATAAATATAAAAGTTTTCTTGGTGATGGTTGTTTTTCTGTCAGAGTCTCGGCGTCAGATGAAGAACAGAAGAAAAGAAGAACAGAGGAACAGAAGAACAGAAGAACAGAAGAACAGAAGAACAGAGGAACAGTCCTGAGCCAATCAAACATAAAATAAACGGTTTAACATTTATGAAACTAAAGCAACAAAATAAAATATTTACAACAGAAACTCGACTCATTTTATTCACTCAACATCATTTATATAATTATTTAAACTAATGCTACAAATACTGATGAACAAGGACGAGACGAGACGAGGGGAGAAAGTGTAAGACGAAGAGAGAGAGAGAGAGATGGAGGGGGGGGGGGGGGGGGGTCAGTGAAATTAGGGCCAAATGACACTAATCCAGGATTGGGCTCATTCACTTCAGACTCATTAAACTTCACAAAGAACCAGGACCTGGAACTGCCCTGGTCTCTGCTCTCTGGTCTGGTCTCTGGTCTGGTCTCTGGTCTCTGGTCTGGTCTGGTCTCTGGTCTCTGGTCTCTCTGGTCTGGTCTCTGGTCTGGTCTCTGGTCGCTGGTCTGGTCTCTGGTCTCTGATGAAACAAGAAATCCTGTGGTTAATTAGAATTTTAATAACATTAAAACATTAATAATAATAATAATAATAATAATAATAATAATAATAATAATAATAATAATAATAAAACATGATTAATCTGTAGTTATTAGATTTCAGATTAAATGTAAATCAGATTATTTCATCAGCGGCGCGCGCGCGGGCCTCTGAGGCCTCGCGCTCCTCTGATTGTTCGCGGCGCATGCGCAGTAACCGCGGGCCGTAAATCCGGATTTGGAGGGAAATTGGTGCAATTATTAATCCCGCGGGATGAGGCGCGTGGGGGCTCTGATTGGTTATTAATCCCGCAGGACAGTGGCGCGTGGGGCCTGGGATTGGCTCCTGCCTCATCCCCGCGCGGGATAAAAGCAGCGGCACGCGCCCCGAGCCACAAGCATCAAAGCATCAGCGGAGGTCAGAGAAGAAGAAGAAGAAGAAGAAGAGAAAGAGGAGGTGAAGAGGAGGAGCGCACACTGTCACCGAGAGGAGGCACGGCTCTGCGCCCTGTACTGCGCGCGGCTCGGCTCGGCACGGCTCCGCGCGGCTCGGCACGGCTCGAGGATCACACTTTCACTTTGACACTTTCAGAGTTTGACGGACACGCGGCGCTGAAGATGAGCGGCAGCGCGGAGGTCGCGGACGCGGAGGCGCCGCGCGTCAAGCTGCCGCCCGCGCTGCGTAAAGGTTTCGCCATCACGGACCTGCTCGGACTGGAAACAGACCTGCACGCGCGCCAGGGCCCCGGGCACGGCCCCGGGCTCTCCGCGCCCACAGCCGGAGGCGGGGACGCGCAGGGCCCTCTCGGCGCGTTCGCGTTCCCCGGAGGCGCGCTCCCACTGGGTCTCGGGTTCCTGTGCAGCCTCGCGGCGCAACAGCCCGGGGGCGCGCACTGCTTCCTTCCAGGGCACGTGCCCCTGCTACAAGCACGCGCAGACACGCACTTTCTTCACAACCTGGAGGGCACGCGCGACTCCGCTTTCTCAGGTGAGTCCCGAACCAGGACCAGGCCCGGACCAGGAGCAGGCCCCGAGCTGGGGTCAGAGCCTTGGTTTAGTCTTGGTTTAGTCCTGGTCTAGTCCTGGAGTTAGTCCTGGAGTTAGTCCGGTTCAGAACCCGGTCCGGTCTGGACTCGGTGTCTGGATTTGGATCTTTAATCAGACTTTGGAAACTGTGCGTAAAATTGCCCTTTACGCACAAGTCCGCAGTGCGGTGCGTAATTACGCACGGCTCGGCTCCAGATTTATGATTAAATTAACATTAAATGAAACAAAGGATTTATCAAAATAATCAGTATTTTATGATTTATTATTAAAAAAAATTATTTATCAAAAAATATTTTTTATTTTGTTATTATTATTTAATCTGGGGCGCGCGCGCGGCCTCCGGTTTGGTTTTACGCAGCGTCACGTCGCGTTTGAATCCACGTAACCATAATAATAATAATAATAATAATAATAATAATAATAATAATAATGAGGCCCAGAAAGAGTCACAAATAATTTGAATATTTTAATAAAACCTGAAAAAAAAAACCTCACCAAAACACCGCGTCCAGCCCCGAGAGTCTGGAGCGCGCGAGCCTCCGGGTGAACGGGCCTCGCGCACGGGCCTCAGACTAATGAAAATAAATGTGGTGAAGGATGTGTAGCACACTGTGACGTCATGTGTGGCGTGTTTCAGATGAGGAGTGTCTGTCGGACCGGGACAAGAGCTGCAGCGGCGGGAACCAGAAGCGCAAGAAACGACGTCACAGGTTTGAACGATCTGACGTCATCTACACGTAACCCCGAACCACACCCCGAACCGAACCCAACCACACCCCGAACCGAACCACAACCCAAAACCCAAACCCGCTGCAGGAGAAGAAGAGCAAATATTTGAGATCAATAAAATATAATCAATCAGTGAACCTGCCAGAGCGACAGGTGAACCTGAACTCTGCTGGAACAAACACCTCACCTGATCCTCTTCCTCTTCCTGTTCCTTTTCCTTTTCCTGTTCCTGTGTCATGAAACAAATCAAACTAAACCCTGTGACCCTCTGAAAAAACAACAGATTTAAACAGAAATGTACAAAAATAAAACAAACCGTAAGTGACGACGTAAAAACAGACGACGTCTCTGATCAAACGCACAAAAATAAAAAAGAAACAATGAACACGTTTACGTAAAAAAGATGATGATTATTATTAAATCATTATTTCTCTCTATAAAAGTGTTTTTGAGAAAAGTTTCATGTAAATGACGTGGTTCAAAATCTGATATTTTACAAATAAAAAAAAAAAAACAGTTTGAATAAAAATCGTTTGCAAATGAAATATGCAAATATGAGACGTTATGTTTTTTATTTCGGTTAATGTTCTAGTTGTTCCTGTGGGCGCCCCCTGCAGGTCAACTGAGGCAGAGTAAATGAGGCTGAAACAGAAGCTGCGTTTGAGACTCTGAGGCTTTAAAAACACGGAGGAGCCGACTCAGTGTCACTAAAACAACTGAACTCTTTGTTTTGTTTTTGATTCTTTCGATACCAGATTTAGAATCGATGAGCTGGGATTCGATACTTTAGACCCCCCCCCACCGTTCCTCTTCACCTCCTCCTCCTCTTCTTCACGTCTTCTTCATCTTCTTCTTCTTCTTGTGTTCAGGACGGTGTTCACGTCGTCGCAGCTGGAGGAGTTGGAGAAGGCCTTTCAGGAGGCTCATTATCCCGACGTTTACGCTCGAGAGATGCTCGCGCTGAAGACCGAGCTCCCAGAAGACCGGATCCAGGTCTGAACCAAGACCAGACCAAGACCAAGACCAGACCGAGACTAGACAAAGACCAAGACCAGACCAAGATCAGACCAAGACCAGACCAGGACCAGACCAGACTAAGACCAGACCGAGACCACTTCAAGACCAAGACCAAGACTAGAACCAGACCATGACCAGGACCAGACCATGACCAAGACCAGGACCAGACCAAGACCTAAGACCAAGACCAAGACCAGACCAGAACCAGGACCACACCAAGACCAGACCAGGACCAGGACCAGACCAAGACCAGGACCACACCAAGACCAGGACCAGGCCAGGACCAGGCCAGGACCAGGCCAGGACCAGGCCAGACCAAGACCAGACCAGAACAAGACCAGACCAGGACCAGACTAAGACCAGACCAAACTCAGGACCAGACCAAGACCAGGACCAGACCAGGACCAAGACCAGGACCAGACCAGGACCAGACCATGTCTAAACCCGGTCCGTGTGGTTCAGGTGTGGTTCCAGAACCGTCGGGCGAAGTGGCGTAAGCGTGAGAAGTGTTGGGGGCGGAGCTCGGTGATGGCGGAGTACGGTCTGTACGGAGCCATGGTGCGACACTCCATCCCTCTGCCCGAGTCCATCCTCAACTCCGCCAAGAACGGCATGGTCAGCAGCGCCCCCTGGCTGCTGGGTGAGGCCTCGCAACGTCAGTACCACACACACATATATACACACATACACACACACACACACACACACACACACCTGTACACACACATGTACATACACAAACACACACACACACACCTATACACACACATGTACATACACACAAACACACACACCTATACACACACATGTACATACACACATAACACACACACCTATACACACACATGTACATACACACAAACACACAAACACACACACCTATACACACACATGTACATACACACAAACACACACACACTATACACACACATGACATACACACACACATATACACACACATGTACACATACACACAAACACACACCTATACACACACATGTACATACACACACACACACACATACACATGTACATACACACACACACACACCTATACACACACATGCACAAACACACACACACCTATACACACATGTACATACACAAACACAAACACACACACCTATACACACACATGTACATACACACAAACACACACACCTATACACACACATGTACATACACACAAACACACAAACACACACACCTATACACACACATGTACATACACACAAATGCACAAACACACACACCTATACACACACATGTACATACACACAAACACACAAACACACACACCTATACACACACATGTACATACACACAATCACACAAACACACACACCTATACACACACATGTACATACACACAAACACACACACACACACTATACACACACATGTACATACACACAAACACACACACCTATACACACACACATGTACATACACACAAACACACAAACACACACACCTATACACACACATGTACATACACACAAACACACAAACACACACACCTATACACACACATGTACATACACACAAACACACAAACACACACACCTATACACACACATGTACATACACACAAACACACACACCTATACACACACATGTACATACACACAAACACACAAACACACACACCTATACACACACATGTACATACACACAAACACACACACACACATACACACACATGTACATACACACACAAACACACACACACCTATACACACACATGTACATACACACAAACACACAAACACACACACCTATACACACACATGTACATACACACAAACACACACAACACACACACCTATACACACACATGTACATACACACAAACACACACACTATACACACACATGTACATACACACAAACACACACACACATAACACACACATGTACACATACACACAAACACACACACTATACACACACATGTACATAACACACAAACACACACACCTATACACACACATGTACATACACACAACACACACACACACACACATGTACATTACACACAACACACACACACCTATACACACACATGTACATACACACAAACACACAAACACACACACCTATACACACACATGTACATACACACAAATGCACACACAACACACACACCTATACACACACATGTACATACACACAAACACAAAACACACACACCCTATACACACACATGTACATACACACAAACACACAACACACACACCTATACACACACATGTACATACACACAAACACACAAACACACACACCTATACACACACATGTACATACACACAAACACACAACACACAACCATACACACACATGTACATACACACAACCACACACACACAACCATACACACACATGTACATACACACAAACACACACACTATACACACACATGTACATACACACAAACACACAACACACACACACCTATACACACACATATACATACACACAAACACACAAACACACACACCTATACACACACATGTACATACACACACAAACACACAAACACACACACCTATACACACACATGTACATACACACAAACACACACACCTATACACACACATGTACATACACACAAACACACACCTATACACACACATGTACATACACACAAACACACAAACACACACACCTATACACACACATGTACATACACACAAACGCACAAACACACACACCTATACACACACATGTACATACACACAAACACACACACACCTATACACACACATGTACATACACACAAACACACAAACACACACACCTATACACACACATGTACATACACACAAACACACACACCTATACACACACATGTACATACACACAAACACACACACCTATACACACACATGTACATACACACAAACACACACACCTATACACACACATGTACATACACACAAACACACAAACACACACACCTATACACACACGTACATACACACAAACACACACACCTATACACACACATGTACATACACACAAACACACACACCTATACACACACATGTACATACAACCACACACACACACACACACATGTACACACACAAACACACACACCTATACACACACATGTACATACACACAAACACACACACCTATACACACACATGTACATACACACAAACACACACCTATACACACACATGTACATACACACAAACACACACACCTATACACACACGTACATACACACAATCACACACACCTATACACACACATGTACATACACACAAACACACACACCTATACACACACGTACATACACACAAACACACACCTATACACACACATGTACATACACACAAACACACACACCTATACACACACGTACATACACACAATCACACACACCTATACACACACATGTACATACACACAAACACACACCTATACACACACATGTACATACACACAAACACACACACCTATACACACACATGTACATACACACAATCACACAAACACACACACCTATACACACACATGTACATACACACAATCACACAAACACACACACCTATACACACACATGTACATACACACAAACACACACACCTATACACACACATGTACATACACACAAACACACAAACACACACACCTATACACACACATGTACATACACACAAACACACACACCTATACACACACATGTACATACACACAAACACACACACCTATACACACACATGTACATACACACAAACACACAAACACACACACCTATACACACACATGTACATACACACAAATGCACAAACACACACACCTATACACACACATGTACATACACACAAACACACAAACACACACACCTATACACACACATGTACATACACACAAACACACACACACAGCTATACACACACATGTACATACACACAAACACACACACCTATACACACACATGTACAAACACACAAACACACAAACACACACACCTATACACACACATGTACATACACACAAACGCACAAACACACACACACACCTATACACACACATGTACATACACACAAACACACACACCTGTACACACACATGTACATACACACAAACACACAAACACACACACCTGTACACACACATGTACATACACACAAACACACAAACACACACACCTGTACACACACACATGTATACACACACTGTTCAACAACACACACACACACACACACAGTCCATAGGAATGGCCCACAGCCTGGTCTAGTCCTGGTCTAGTCCTGGTCTAGTCCTGGTCTAGTCCTGGTCTAGTCCTGGTTAGACTTGTGTGTGTGTTGTTGTTGTGTGTTTTGTGATGATAATAAAATGATGAATAATTAAACACACAGAGAAACATCAGTAATAATAATAATAATAATAATAATAATAATAAAACATTCATGTCGTGTGTTTTCAGAGATGTATAATAAATCTCTACATAAATAATAATAAACGTTATTAAACTGATATAATTTTCTGTCGTATAATCACATGTGTTTTTTGTTCTTTATATAAATATCATCAACAGAATAAATTTATTAAATTTATATATTTTTTTTCAGGGATGCATAAAAAGTCTCTGGAAATGACCAAGAAGTGCCCAAGCCCCGCCCCCTTCTGCGACCCCGAGCGACCTCTGACCCTGAGCGACCCCCGCACCAGCCCCGACCCCCGCGTGACCCCCGACCCCCGAGACGATCGACCTGAGCCCCGAGACGAGCACGAAGACGAAGAGGAAGAGGAAGCCATGGACCTGTCCCGCCCCTCCAAACCCCCCGGCGGCCAATCAGAGGACTGAACCCCCACGCTCGGCCAATCAGACGTCTGAACGCCCACGTTCAGCCAATCAGAGGCCCGAACGCCGCCGCTCGGCCAATCAGAGGAGAGAGGCCCTATCCCGCAATGACAATCACAATACAGACCCGGATCAGACCCGGATCAGACCTGGATCAGGGTCTGGTCTGCGTCTGTACTTTTATATTTCTAGATTTATATATTTCTATAAATATTTGTGGAGTTTGTGTTTATTTGTGTTTCTTGTTTGTTTAAATTTAAAGTTTTATGCAAAAAATTGTAAATAAGAAAAGAATAAATGTATTTTTAAATTTAACAACGTTTTTTCACACACAGACACACACACACACACACCAAGTCCTGGGCCTGGTTTTGTCCTGGTTTAGTTCTGGTTTAGTCCTGATGATTAAAATATTATTGGATTATTTCAGATTTTTTTTTACAAAATTGAATCTGACAAATGAAAAGTCCAGATCCTCGTTCCTACAAAAGTCCTACAGAACCACAGTACTACAGTACTACAGTATTAGTACTACAGTACTACAGTATTAGTACTACAGTACTACAGTATTAGTACTACAGTACTACAGTATTAGTACTACAGTTTTCGTCACATGCACAGACACTCCTTGTATTAAGCTCCGCCCTCTTGAGTCCTGACCCAGATCCACTGGTCCAAGTCTGAGTCCGGGTCTGAGTCTGGTTCTGGGAATTAAACCAAATTAAACACGACCCTGAACTTCTAAGAACCTGAGACACAACCACAGACTCTTCTGTGACCAGAACCTCCCCAGAACCTCCACAGAACCTCCCAGAACCTCCACAGAACCTCCCCAGAACCTCCACAGAACCTCCAGAAACTCCCAGAACCTCCACAGAACCTCCACAGAACCTCCCAGAACCTCCCCAGAACCTCCGCAGAACCTCCCAGAACCTCCACAGAACCTCCCAGAACTTCCCCAGAACCTCTCTAGACCCGGCTCAGACCTGGTCCAGACCCAGACCCGGCCCGCGACAGAGACAGAACCCTGTATGTTTTTCAGGTTGTGTTTGTTGATGTGTGCATCTTGTCTCCACGGCAACAGCTGAACATTCTGCCACAGACACGCATGTAGAACTCCCCCGGAGTGACATCACCGCAGAGTCAATGTGAGACGGACACGAGTTTAGACCGAACAGTGACAGGGACAGAAGGACAGAGGGACAGAGGGACAGGACTGGACCAGGACTGGACCTGTCACCAGGTCACTGAACACCAAACCACTCTGAACCAGGACCTGGTTCAGAGTGGTTTGGTGTTTGCTGCCCTCTTCTGGGTGAAAGTGGTATCACAATATAGATATTTATTTACTTTATTAAAAAAAAAAAAAAAAAAAAAAAAAAAAGAATAATAATAAAATAAAATAAAAATAAAAATTAAGTGATGCTCGGTGAAATATTCGAGTTTCAGGAACATTTAAAATATAAATAAAATTTTAAAAAGGAACATAAACACCGTGACACGAGGCGCCTGTTGACCTCTGACCCACTTCCGGAACACGCGCGTTTGTTGCACAAATCTAGTATGAATTAAATGAATAAATAAATAAATAAAGAAGAAGAAACTGACAAAAATATAACAACAATAATAATAAGTAATAGGGAGAAAAAAAATAATAGCGAAAATAAATAATACAAATAATAAAATAACTAAAAATATTAAATAAAATATAATAACGGAAATAAAAATATTAAAAAATAAATTACAGAAAAAATATAGATAGTAATAGAGATAAAAATTGCGATAATAGAGAAAATAGAGACAATAATAAAGATAAAAATAGAAAACAACAGATTTAAGTTTATCGTGAAGGCGGGCGGATGTGACGTCACTGCCGCACACTGTACACAGAAACGGGACACCGCACGATCCGGACTGACCCGAGACACACGGGGACAGAGGGACACGGGGACAGAGGGACACGGGGACAGAGGACACAGAGACACAGAGACACAGGGACACGGGGACATGAAGGAGGCCGAGGGGCTGCGCTTACGCCGCCAACAGCCGCGGGTCATCACCGAGGAACCGCGGGACAGACTCCACAACGGAGACAGGTGAGACACGCGCCCGGGACAGGTGAGACACGCGCCCGGGACAGGTGAGACACGCGCCCGGGACAGGTGAGACACGCGCCCGGGACAGGTGAGACACGGAGACAGGTGAGACACGCGCCGGGGACAGCAAGACCAGGGAACAGTGCTGATGACACTTCATTTAGTCCTGGTTTAGACCTGGTTCAGTCCTGGTTTAGTCCTGGTTTAGTCCTGGTTTAGTCCTGGTTCAGTCCTGGTTCAGTCCTGGTTTAGACCTGGTTTAGTCCTGGTTTTAATCCTGGTTTAGACCTGGTTTAGACCAGGTTCAGTCCTGGTTCAGTCCTGGTTCAGTCCTGGTTTAGACCTGGTTTAGTCCTGGTTTTAATCCTGGTTTAGTCCTGGTTTAGTCCTGGTTCAGTCCTGGTTTAGACCAGGTTTAGACCAGGTTTAGTCCTGGTTTAGTCCTGGTTTAGTCCTGGTTTAGACCTGGTTTAGACCTGGTTTAGTCCAGGTTTAGTCCTGGTTCAGGATGTGTGCACATTGAGCTGTTGTGTAACTTTTGTGTCTCAACAGTCGCACAAAATTTCCCAAACATGTTTGAGTTTAAACTCAGTTCTGTAATTTCTGATATTTTTGTCACTGATCATTTTTCTTCTTCTGTTTGATTAAATATTAACAAAAAGCAGAAGTTTTGTGTTTTTGCTGATTCTTTATCGTTTACAGGATCATCTCATTTGTTCTTTATTTACTTAAAATTAATTTGATCTATTTACATTTTTTCTTTTAGTTTATTATTGCTGATGTGAATCATAAGTTCAAGTTGTAGGGAGTATTATCTGATACATAAGGGTGAGTTGTACAGTTGTAGGGAGTATTACATCAGGGTGAATGAGGTTTTGATAATGTGCTCATTAATATTCATGTTTTATGCAAATGTTCTGTAATTATGCTAATGAGCCAATCGTGTGTCTCAGGACGTACAGTGGGCGGGTCTTCCAGGTCACCTTCCTGTCTGTGGGCGGAGTCCTGCTCATCCCGATCCTGATCCTGGTCCTGGTCCTGGAATCTCCAATCCACCCAGAACCCTTCAGGTAAGACCCCCCCAAGACCGGTTACAATCCACCCAGAACCCCTGTCTCTCGTGTGAGCGCAGGCCTCGTTGAGCTTCATCTGACTGGACTCTTCTTCTTCTTCTTCTTCTTCTTCACCGTGTGTTTGTGTTTCAGTCTGAGAGAGCCCCCCCTGCTGGAGGGATGCTGGGCCCCAAACCTGAAGCTCCGATCGGCTCAAAGACTCTACGAGAACCAAGTCCAGGGTCCAGAGTCCATCACCAACATCGGAGGTACTGAACCAGGACTGAACCAGGACTGAACCAGGACTAAACCAGCCACTTCACAAGAGAATGTACTAACACAGACGAGAGAACAACACAGGACCTCAGTCTGCTGTTCATCTCCACCTAAAAGCCTCAGGTCGCTCCTTTGAGGACAGTGAGGTCCAGATCTGATCCAGAGGGGAAAAAAACAGTTTGAGAGGAGAGATAAAGAAGTTAGTTTAGAAACACAAACACATCTATAACTTCATCCTTAAACCTGAAACACAGAGAACAACAGTGAGGTCCAGGTCAGGTCCAGACGAGTGTGAGCTTCATCAGGGGCCTGAACGATCCGACTCAGGCACAGTCCACACTCAGTGCAGGTCAACAGACCTGAGCTACAAACACAAACTCTAAACATATGTGTGTCAGAGGAGTGTGAGTGCAGCGCCCCCTGCGGGCAGAGATGAGGAAGTGTCCCCAGAGTCTGACGAAACGGATTCAACCAAAAACCCTTTGTCCAGTGACAAAATTTAATTTCTCCTTTGGCGTGGATCCAACCTGGACGACTGAGGGATTTCACAAACGACTAAACCAGGACTAAACCAGGACTAAACCAGGACTAAACCAGGACTAAACCAGGACTAAACCAGGACTAAACCACACTGATGTCATACTCCCAGATGCTGAGAGAGACTATCTCTATGGTTCAAATAGTTGTGTGTCTGTAACTTGGTTTCTGGTCTCTGGTCTGGTCTCTGGTCTGGTCTCTGGTCTGGTCTCTGGTCTGGTCTCTGGTCTGGTCTCTGGTCTGGTCTTGGGTCTGACCCTGGTCTGGTCTGTTACAGATGTCCTGTTCAGTGGAACGGCCGATGGAAGAATTGTGAAAATGGTCGGACGCCGAGTCCACACAGTGGCACGACTCGGCAAACAGCCCTGTGGTAAGTCCACATCTAAACCCGGTCTAAACCCGGTCTAAACCCGGTCTAAACCCGGTCTAAACCCGGTCTCTGTCTGGTCCAGGGTCTCCGGAGGATGAGCCGACCTGTGGACGACCTTTGGGGATTCGTGTGGGACCAAACGGGACGCTGTTTGTGGCCGACGCCTATTTAGGAATCTTCAGAGTCCACCTGAGCACAGGTACTGCCCCCTACAGTCCTTATATGGTCGTGTGTGGTTTCAGGGGAGGCGGGGCTTCAGTCCTTTTATGGTCGTGTGTGGTTTCAGGGGAGGCGGAGCGTCTGGTGGTGGGCGGGCAGATGGTCGGGGGGCGGAGCCTGGGTTTTATAAACGACCTGGACGTGACTCGAGACGGACGCCGCGTTTACTTCACCTCCAGCTCCTCCAGGTGGCAGCGCCGAAACTTCCTGCACCTGGTCATGGAGGCCACTGACGACGGACGGTACGTACGACTGTGTACTACTACTACTACTACTACTACTACTACTACTACTACTACTACTACTACTACTATTGTACTACTGTGTTCTTCTATGATATAACGCTGCTGCTGCTGCTCCAGGGTGAGATTTGGGTCACAGTCTTCATATTTAAATGTTTCTTTACACAAGTAACAAACACAACTCCAGACCCTGACCCGGTCTTTGGTCTCTGGTCTCTGGTCTCTGGTCTCTGGACTGGTCCCTGATCCGGTCTTTGGTCTGTGGTTTCTGGTCTTCAGGGTCCTGGAGTTGGACGTGGACTCTGGGGAGGTCTCAGTTCTGATGGATCGTCTCCGGTTTCCAAACGGACTCCAGCTCCTTCCTGATGAAGAGTCTGTGCTGGTGTCTGAGACCACCATGGCCCGGATCCGCAGGTAACACCGGGTCTGCACCAGGTCTGCACCGGGTCTGCACCGGGTCTAGATCGGGTCTAGATCGGGTCTAGACCGGGTCTAGATCGGGTCTAGACCGGGTCTAGACCGGGTTTGGACCTCTGACCTCGTCCTCTTCTCGTCTCAGGATCCACGTTGCCGGTCTGAATAAAGGAGGGATGGAGACGTTTGTGGAGAACCTTCCGGGTTTTCCTGATAACGTGCGGCGTAGTTCCAGCGGGGGCCTGTGGGTGGCGATGTCCTCGGTCAGACCCAGTCCTGGATTCTCCATGTTGGACTTTCTGTCGCAAAGACCCTGGATCAAGAAGCTCATCTTCAAGGTAAACCAGACCAAGACCTGCTGTAGTCCTGCTTGTAGTCCTGCTGTAGTCCTGCTGTAGTCCTGCTGTAGTCCTGGTCTGGTCCAGGTTCTGGTCCAGGTTCTGGTCCAGGTCTGGTCCAGGTCTGGTCCAGGTCTGGTCAGGTCTGGTCCAGGTCTGGTCCAGGTCTGGTCCAGGTCTCAGGGTCTTTCACAGTGACAGCAGTTGTTGCTCTTCATTGTGTTGGTTTTTGTTTTTGTTGGTGTCAAAGTTTCCATCTCAATTTACTACAGAGAAAGTCTGACCCTGATCCTGGTCTCGGTCTGTCCTCAGGTCTTGTCTCAGGTCTTGATCCTGGTCTCGGTCTGTCCTCAGGTCTTGTCTCAGGTCTTGTCTCAGGTCTTGTCTCAGGTCTTGTCTCAGGTCTTGTCTCAGGTCTTGTCTCAGGTCTTGATCCTGGTCTCGGTCTGTCCTCAGGTCTTGTCTCAGGTCTTGTCTCAGGTCTTGTCTCGGGTCGTCTGGTCTCAGGTCTGTCCTCAGGTCTCTGTCTCAGGTCTTGTCTCAGGTCTTGTCTCAGGTCTTGTCTCAGGTCTTGATCCTGGTCTCGGTCTGTCCTCAGGTCTTGTCTCAGGTCTTGATCCTGGTCACGGTCTGTCTCTCAGGTCTTGATCCTGGTCTCGGTCTGTCCTCAGGTCTTGTCTCAGGTCTTGATCCTGGTCTCGGTCTGTCCTCAGGTCTTGTCTCAGGTCTCAGGTCTGTCCTCAGGTCTTGTCTCAGGTCTTGTTCCTGGTCTCGGTCTGTCCTCAGGTCTTGTCTCAGGAGATGATGTTGAAGCTCGTTCCTCGGTACAGTCTGGTGGCAGAGATCCAAGATGGCGGCGTGTGCGTGCGCAGTTTCCACGACCCCGGCGGCGAGGTGGCGGCGTACGTGAGCGAGGCTCATGAGCACGACGGCAGCCTCTACATCGGCTCCTTCCGCTCGCCATATGTCGCCAAGCTCGACCTCTCACAGGTCTAGTCCCGGTCTAGACCCGGGACCCGGTCTAGTCCTGAGACCTGGATGAACTGTGGACCGTTTGGATCAAAGACTCAAATGTTTTTTTCATTTTCGAGGCCAAATTGATTTTATTTTTCTTTTTTTGTCTTTTTGTTTCTTGTTTTTCAGATTTATTTAATTTTTCGTTTAAATGAAATTATATTTTTATCTTGAGTTTTTTCTGTCGTTTCACAACTAACCCAGATGCCCTCCCGCCTCAAAACTGCAACTGCTCCTCAGGCTCCTGGGAACCAGGACTAAACCAGGACTAAACCAGGACTAAACCAGGACTAAACCAGGACTAAACCAGGACTAAACCAGAACTAAACCAGGATGGAACCAGGACGGAACCAGGACTAAACCAGGACTAAACCAGAACTAAACCAGAACTAAACCAGAACTGAACCAGAACTGAACCGGGCCTGTGGGGCGTCTCCTGGAGCAGATCTTCAGGTTGATGGTTTGATTTCTGTTTGAATAAACGGAGCTGCTCCTGGTTCTTGTTCGTCGTCTTTTCTTTTCTTTTTTTCTTCTGCAGCTGAAAGTTTGATTCTGTTTTTGATGGTGAGCAGACGACGTCATCGTTATTCTCCGGAAGGGGGGGGGGGCTAACCGAGGCACTGCTCTGTCTGAAGATTTGTTACTTTAGACCAGGGGTGTCAAACTCATCAGAATCAGAAAACTCATGTCATATAAACCTCAAAAATAGCAATAAGTTAAATTTTTGTGCAGAGAAACACAAATCTATTACAGAAATCTTTTTTAATTGATGAACTCTTTCTTTTACAAAATATTATAATATTATGAACAACCTGAAACTTTAAGAAAAACACAATTTCAACACAAAGTTTGAACATGAACTTGTCTGTAAACAGGAATAAGTCCATTTTTGTTGTAAAATCCTGCACTCGGCTCCACTTTTCTCATGTTGGACATTTTTCTGATGAGGGTGTCACGGTCAACAGTCAAAACGATCGTCCTTTAAGAACGTTTGGAAAGAGACAAGTCTTCATTTGTGCTGCTCTGGTGGGAGGGGCCACGTACAGAGACGCTGGAGACGCTGCTGTGATAAACACCACAGAAAATTAACAAGATTTTAATAGAAAATAGAATTCAAATATTTTAGTAGAAAATCAGCCCAGGGCCAGATTAAAGGTCTTGGAGGGCCGGATCTGGCCCCCGGGCCGTATGTTTGACACCTGTGTCCTAGACTTTAATCAGAGTTTGATTTGAACTCAGTCTGAGCATAAAACCGACTGAACCCTGACGAGACAGAACCTGAACAACACAGTCACGAGATACTGTCAGTGTCAGTGTCAGGGTTAGTGTTGGTGTTGGGGTTAGTGTTGGTGTTGGGTTAGTGTTGGGTTGGGTTAGTGTTGTGTTGGGTTAGTGTAGTGTTGGTGTTGTGTTGGTGTTGGTGTTAGTGTTGGGGTTAGTGTTAGTGTTGGTTGTGTTGGTGTTAGTGTTGGGTTAGTGTTGGGTTAGTGTTAGTGTTGGGGTTAGTGTTGGTGTTAGTGTTAGTGTTGGTGTTAGTGTTGGGGTTAGTGTTGGGGTTAGTGTTGGGGTTAGTGTTGGGTGTTAGTGTTGGTGTTAGTGTTGTGTGTTTGTTAGTGTTAGTGTTGGGGTTAGTGTTAGTGTTGGGGTTAGTGTTAGTGTTGGTGTTTGTTAGTTGTTGTTGGGTTAGTGGTTGGGTGTTAGTGTTAGTGTTGGGTTAGTGTTGGGTTAGTGTTGTTAGTGTTGGTGTTAGTGTGTTAGTGTTGGGGTTAGTGTTAGTGTTAGTGTTGGTGTTAGTGTTGGGGTTAGTGTTGGTGGTTAGTGTTGGTAGTGTTGGTGTTAGTGTTGGTGTTAGTGTTAGTGTTGGTGTTAGTGTTGGGTTAGTGTGTTAGTGTTGGGGTTAGTGTGTTAGTGTTGGTGTTGGTGTTAGTGTTGGGGTTAGTGTTAGTGTTGGGGGTTAGTTAGTGTTGGTGTTGTTAGGTTAGTGTTTAGTGTGTTAGGTGTTGTGTTAGTGTTGTGTGTTAGTGTTGGGGTTAGTGTTAGGTGTTAGTGTTGGGTTAGTGTTAGTGTTAGTGTTAGTGTTGGGGTTAGTGTTAGTGTAGTGTTGGGGTTAGTGGTTGTGTTGGGGTTAGTGTGTTAGTGTTAGTGTGTTAGTTAGTGTTGGGGTTAGTGTTGGTGTTGTTAGTGTTGGTGTTGGGGTTAGTGTTGGTGTTGGGGTTAGTGTTAGTGTTAGTGTTAGTGTTGGGTTAGTGTTAGTGTTTGGTGTTGGGGTAGTGTTAGTGTTGGGTGTTAGGGTGTTGGGTGTTGGGTTAGTGTTTGTGTTAGTGTTAGTGTTGGTGTTGGGGTTAGTGTTAGTGTTGGTGTTAGGGTTAGTGTTAGTGTTGGTGTTGGTGTTAGTGTTGGGGTTAGTGGTTAGTGTTGGTGGTTAGTTGGTGTTGTGTGTTAGTGTTGGGTGTTAGTGTTGGTGTTAGGTTGGTGGTGTTGTGTTGTGTTGGGGTTGTTAGTGTTGTTGTGTTGTGTGGGGTTAGTGTTGGGGTTAGTGTTGGTGTTGGGGTTAGTGTTGGTGTTGGGGTTAGTGTTGGTGTTGGGGGTGTTAGTGTTGGGGTTTAGTGTTAGTGTTGGTGTTGGTGTTAGTGTTAGTGTTGGTGTTAGTGTTGGGGTTAGTGTTAGTGTTGGTGTTAGTGTTGGGGTTAGTGTTAGTGGTGTTGGGGTTAGTGTTAGTGTTGGTGTTGGTGTTGGTGTTGGGGTTAGTGTTAGTGTTTGTTAGTGTTGGTGTTAGTGTTGTTGGTGTTAGTGTTGGGTTGGTGTTGGGGTTAGTGTTGGGTTTGGTGTTGGGGTTAGTTAGTGTGGTGTTGGGGGTTAGTGTTAGTGTTAGTGTTAGTGGGGTTAGTGTTGGGGTTAGTGTTGGGGTTAGTGTTGTTAGTGTTGGGGGTTAGTGTTTGGTGTTAGTGTTGGGGTAGTGTTGTTGGTGTTGGGGTAGTGTTAGTGTTGGGTTAGTGTTAGTGTTGGGGTTGGTGTTAGTGTTAGTGTTGGTGTTGGGTTAGTGTTGTGTTGGTGTTGTGTTGTTAGTGTTAGTGTTGGTGTGTTGGTGTTGGTTAGTGTTGTGTTGGGGTTAGTGTTGGTGTTGGGGTGTTAGTGTTAGTGTTGGTGGGGTTAGTGTTAGTGTTGGTGTTGGGGTAGTGTTGGGTGTTGGGTGTTAGTGTTGGTGTTGGGTTAGTGTTAGTGTTGGTGTTGGGTTAGTGTTAGTGTTGTTTGGTTGTTAGTGTTGGTGTTAGTGTTGGTGTTGGGGTTAGTGTTAGTGTTGGTGTTGGGTTAGTGTTAGTGTTAGTGTGTTAGTGTTGGTTGTGTTGTTAGTGTTTAGTGTTAGTGTTAGTGTTGGTGTTGGGTGTTGGTGTAGTTGGGGTTAGTGTTTGTTGGGGTTAGTGTTGGGGTTAGTGTTAGGTGTTGGTGTTGGGTTAGTGTTAGGTTGGGGTTAGTTTGTTGGTTGGGGTTAGTGTTGGTGTTGGGTTAGTTGTTGTGTTGTTGGGGTGTTAGTGGGGTTAGTGTTGGTTGGTGTTAGTGTTAGTGTTAGTGTTGGGGTTAGTGTTGGTGTTGTGGGTTTAGTGTTAGTGTTGGTGTTGGGGTTGGTGGTGTTAGTGTTGGGGGTTAGTGTTGGTGTTGGTGTTGGGGTGTTGGTTAGTGTTTGGGTGTTGGGTGTTAGTGTTGGTGTTAGTGTTGGTGTGGGTTAGTGTTAGTGTTGGGGTTAGTGTTAGTTTGGTGTTGGGGTTGTTGTGTTAGTGTTAGTGTTGGTTGGGGTTAGTGTTGGTGTTGGGGTTAGTGTTAGTGTTGGTGTTAGTGTTGGTGTTGGGTGTTGGGGTTAGTGTTAGTGTTAGTGTTGGTGTTGGTGTTGGTGTTAGTGTTGGTGTTGGGGTTAGTGTTGGTGTTAGTGTTAGTGTTGGGTGTTAGTGTTAGTGTTGGTGTTGGGGTTAGTGTTGGTGTTGTTAGTGTTAGTGTTGGTGTTGGGGTTAGTGTTAGTGTTGTTGGGTTAGTGTTGGTGTTAGTGTTAGTGTTGGGGTTAGTTGTTAGTGTTGGTGTTGGGGTTAGTGTTGGTGTTGGGGTTAGTGTTAGTGTTGGTGTTGGTGTTAGTGTTGGTGTTGGTGTTAGTGTTGGGTGTTAGTGTTGGTGTTGGGGTTAGTGTTGGTGTTAGTGTGTTGGTGTTGGGGTTAGTGTTAGTGTTGTGTTGGGTGTTAGTGTTGGTGTTGGGTGTTAGGGTTAGTGTTAGTGTTGGTGTTGGTGTTAGTGTTAGTGTTGGTGTTAGTGTTGGTGTTGGGGTTAGTGTTGGGGTTAGTGTTAGTGTTGGGGTTAGTGTTAGTGTTGGTGTTGGGGTTAGTGTTAGTGTTGGGGTTAGTGTTAGTGTTGGGGTTGGGGTTAGTGTTAGTGTTGGTGTTGGTGTTAGTGTTGGTGTTAGGTTAGTGTTAGTGTTGGTGTTGGTGGTGTTAGTGTTGGTGTTGGGGTTAGTGTTGGTGTTGTTAGTGTTGGTGTTGTTAGTGTTGGTGTTGTTAGTGTTGTTGGTGTTGGGGTTAGTGTTAGGTTAGTGTTGGGTTTAGTGTTGGTGTTGGGGTTAGTGTTAGTGTTGGGTGTTAGTGTTGTTGTTAGTGTTGGTGTTAGTGTGTAGTGTTGGTGTTGGTGTTAGTGTTAGTGTTGGTGTTGGGTGTTAGTGTTTAGTGTTAGGTGGGTTAGTGTTGGTGTTGGGTGTTAGGTTAGTGTTAGTGTTAGTGTTGGTGTTGGTGTTAGTGTTAGTGTTGGTGGTGTTGATGTTATTGTTAGTGTTAGTGTTGGTGTTAGTGTTGTGGTGTTAGTGTTAGTGTTAGTGTTGAGTGTTGGTGTTAGTGTTAGTGTTGGGGTTTGTTGGGTGTTGTGTGTTAGTGTTAGTGTTGGTGTTGGGGTTAGTGTTAGTGTTGGGGTTAGTGTTGGTGTTGGGGTTAGTGTTAGTGTTGGTGTTGGGTTAGTGTTAGTGTTGGGGTTAGTGTTAGTGTTGGTGTTGGTGTTAGTGTTGGTGTTGGGTTAGTGTTGGTGTTGGGGTTAGTGTTGTGTTGGTGTTAGTGTTTAGTGTTGGTGTTAGGTTAGTGTTAGTGTTGGTGTTGGGGTTAGTGTTGGTGTTGGTGTTGGTGTTGGGGTTAGTGTTAGTGTTGGGTGTTGGTGTTAGTGTTAGTGTTAGTGTTGGGGTTAGTGTTGGTGTTGGGTT
>NW_026571404.1:1429476-1484476 GCF_026225935.1 Boleophthalmus pectinirostris | reverse complement strand
TACCTCCTACCTCCTAACTCCTACCTCCCAACGCCCAACTCCCATGTCCCAACGCCCAACACCTATGTCTATGTCCTAACTCCTCTGTCCTCATGCCTAAAGCCTACTTCCTACCTCTTAACTTATCTCCTAACTCCTATCTTCTGTATCCTATCTCCTAAGCCCTACCTCCTAACACATATCTCCTGTGTCCTAACTCCTACATCCTAACTCCAACCTACTATCTCCTATCTCCTATCTCCTACGTCCTAACCCCCCCTCTGTGTGTGTGTCTCAGGTGTGACCCGGGGTGGGAGGGGCCTCTGTGCGCCCGCTGTGCCCTGATGCCCGGGTGTGTTCACGGCTCGTGTGAGTTGCCGTGGCAGTGTGTGTGTGCGGACGGCTGGACCGGACGCTTCTGCGACAAAGGTCAGAGGTCAGACAGGCTCTGTGTGTGTGTTACAGTTGTGTGTCTGTGTGTTTGTGTTATAGTTGTGTGTTTGTGTTACAGTTGTGTGTTTGTGTGTTATAGTTGTGTGTTATAGTTGTGTGTCTGTGTGTGTTTGTTTGTGTTATAGTTGTGTGTCTGTGTGTTACAGATGTGTGTTTGTGTGTGTGTTTGTGTGTTACAGTTGTGTGTTTGTGTGTTACAGTTGTGTTGTTGTGTGTTACAGTTGTGTGTTACAGTTGTGTGTTTGTGTGTGTGTGTTTGTGTGTTATAGTTGTGTGTCTGTGTGTTACAGTTGTGTGTCTGTGTGTTACAGATGTGTGTTTGTGTGTTATAGTTGTGTGTCTGTGTGTTATAGTTGTGTGTTTGTGTTACAGTTGTGTGTTTGTGTGTTATAGTTGTGTGTCTGTGTGTGTTTGTTTGTGTTACAGATGTGTGTTTGTGTTACAGTTGTGTGTTACAGTTGTGTGTTTGTGTGTTAGTGTGTGTTGTGTGTTACATGTGTGTTGTGTTTGTGTGTTACAGTTGTGTGTTATAGTTGTGTGTTTGTGTGTTACAGTTGTGTGTTTGTGTGTTATAGTTGTGTGTCTGTGTGTTACAGATGTGTGTTTGTGTGTTACAGTTGTGTGTTATAGTTGTGTGTCTGTGTGTGTTTGTTTGTGTTACAGATGTGTGTTTGTGTTACAGTTGTGTGTTACAGTTGTGTGTTTGTGTGTTATAGTTGTGTGTCTGTGTGTTACAGATGTGTGTTTGTGTGTTACAGTTGTGTGTTATAGTTGTGTGTTTGTGTGTTACAGTTGTGTGTTTGTGTGTTATAGTTGTGTGTCTGTGTGTTACAGATGTGCGTGCGTGTCACAGCGCCCCCTGTCTGCACGGTGGTACTTGTGTGATGGAGGACAGTGGTGACGTCACTTGTCTCTGTGCGGACGGTTTCCACGGTGACCGCTGCCAGCAGAGGGCGGGGCCATGTCACCTGCTCAGGTACCGCCCCCAAACTCCACATGACTTTAAATTCATATTTCATCATTTCTCCCAAGTCTCATGTTTAAACGGGAGTCAGAGTTTATATGTTTATAAGTTTTATATTTTATTATTAATAATAATAATATTTTTATTGCAGGTCTCCGTGTTTAAACGGGAGTCAGAGTTTATATGTTTATAAGTTTTATATTTTATTATTAATAATAATAATTATATTTTTATTGCAGGTCTCCGTGTTTAAACGGGAGTCAGAGTTTATATGTTTATAAGTTTTATATTTTTTTATTAATAATAATAATAATATTTTTATTGCAGGTCTCCGTGTTTAAACGGGGGGCAGTGCGAGGACCAGTTCGGTTTCTCAGACTCGTTTTCATGTCGATGTCTCGCCGGGTTTTCTGGCGCGCGCTGTGAGGTCGACGTGGACGACTGCGCGCTGTCGCCGTGCGCTAACGGCGCCACGTGCACGGACGGCGTGAACCGCTTCACGTGCACGTGCGCGGCGGGCTTCAGCGGGAGGTTCTGCTCCGTGAACGTGGACGAGTGCGCCAGTCGACCCTGCGCCAACGGGGGGCGCTGTCTGGACCAGGCCAACGGGTACCGCTGCCTCTGTCGCCACGGTTACGCCGGCCCCGCCTGCCTGAGCCGCCCCGCCCCGGCCAATCACAGCGAGCGCACGCTCAGGGTGACGCTGAGCGAGCGAGGCTCCGCCCCCTCTCTGTCGCAGACGCAGGTGGTCACCGTGGTGACGCTCGCCGTCGCCACCGTCGCCCTGGTGACGCTCACGGCGACGCTCGTGCTGCACAGACATTGTGGCCACGCCCCCTGCTGGCGACGCTGGGGGCGGAGCTCCAGGACCGAGAAGGTCTGACGCACAACGTCCAGACACACAACCTCCTGACGCACAACACACAACCTCCGAACGCACAACCTCCGAACGCACAACCTCCTGACGCACAACGCACAACACACAACCTCCGAACGCACAACCTCCGAACGCACAACCTCCTGACGCACAACCTCCTGACACACAACACACAACCTCCAGACACACAACACACAACACAACTTCTGGACACACAACTGTAACTCTCAGGGAATCCAGCCCACAACCTCCAGACTGTCCAGGCTCCTCTGCTCCTGCCTGCTCCTGTCGGCAGGTGTATGTGTGTACACTTGTGTGCACTTGTGTACATTTGTGTACATTTGTGTATTTTTGTGTATTTGTACAGTGCTGTTGTGTCATTTGTGAATATATTTATTATTTATGTAAATGAGCTCTTTAATTATTATTAAAACTTGTAAAAATGAATCAGTTTGTGGAATTTACCCCCAAACCAGAAGCTCCACAGTCTGAGCCTCCGTCCAATCACAGACGAGAACCTCCGTCCAATCACAGACGAGATCCTCCGTCCAATCACAGACGAGAGCCTCCGTCCAATCACAGACGAGATCCTCCGTCCAATCACAGACGAAATCCTCCGTCCAATCACAGACCAGAGCCCCCGTCCAATCACAGACCAGAGCCTCCGTCCAATCACAGACCAGAGCCTCCGTCCAATCACACACAGGAATTTTTATTTGTTTATTTAAACAAAGATCAAAAACACAAACGTGATTTTACAAAAGTCAAATTTAGATTTATGATTTTAGAAAAACTTGAGTGACACGTGTGAAGACCAATCAGAGCTCAGGGGGCGGGTCACATCTCTGTCTCGTCCAATAGGCTGTCCCCAAGCCCCGAGGTCAGAAGAACAGTGTGAGCGCCACCTGCAGGAGCACACGGGAAGACCTGGATCAGTCCCGGTCTAGTCCCGGTCTAGTCCCGGCTCAGTCTCGGTCTAGTCCCCGGTCTAGTCCCGGCTCAGTCTCGGTCTAGTCCCGGTCTAGTCCCGGCTCAGTCTCGGTCTAGTCCCGGTCTAGTCCCGGCTCAGTCTCAGTCTAGTCCCGGTCTAGTCCCGGCTCAGTCCCGGTCTAGTCCTGGTTCAGTCCTGGTTTAGTCCTGGTCTAGTCCCAGTCTAGTCCTGGTTCAGTCCTGGTTGAGTCCTGGTTTAGTCCTGGTCTAGTCCTGCTCAGACTTACTGTGGGGAAGCCAGTCCCTCTCCTCTCTGATTGGTTGCTGCTGGAGACGCTGATCTCTGATTGGCTCGTCCTCGGACTCCGACAGCAGGTCCTGGATCTGGGTCTGGACTTCTGGACTGATCTGGTTTTCAGCCAAAACCAGGACTTTAAGACTCACTGGGTAAAAGAGGAGCAGGTCCAAGAAGACCTGAGGAGAGACCTGGTTTAGTCCTGATTTAGACCTGGTTTAGTCCTGGTTTAGTTCTGGTTTAGTCCTGGTTTAGTTCTGGTTTAGTCCTGGTTTAGTTCTGGTTTAGACCTGGTTTAGTCCTGATTTAGACCTGGTTTAGTTCTGGTTCAGTCCTGGTTTAGTCCTGGTTTAGACCTGGTTTAGTTCTGGTTTAGTTCTTGTTTAGTTCTGGTTTAGACCTGGTTTAGTCCTGGTTTAGTTCTGGTTTAGTCCTGGTTTAGTTCTGGTTTAGACCTGGTTTAGACCTGGTTTAGTTCCTGGTTTAGTCCTGGTTTAGTCCTGGTTTAGTCCTGGTTTAGTCCTGGTTTAGTTCTGGTTTAGTTCTGGTTTAGTTCTGGTTTAGACCTGGTTTAGTCCTGGTTTAGTCCTTGTTTAGTCCTGGTTCAGTCCTGGTTTAGTTTAGTCCTGGTTTAGTCCTGGTTTCCTGGTTTAGTCCTGGTTTTAGTCCTGGTTTAGTCCTGGTTTAGTCCTGGTTTAGGTTTCTGGTTTAGTCCTGGTTTAGTCCTTGTTTAGTCCTGGTTCAGTCCTGGTTTAGTCCTGGTTTAGTCCTGGTTTAGTTCTGGTTTAGTCCTGGTTTAGTCCTTGTTTAGTCCTGGTTCAGTCCTGGTTTAGTTCTGGTTTAGTCCTGGTTTAGTCTGGTTTAGTCCTGGTTTAGTCCTGGTTTAGTCCTGGTTTAGTCCTGGTTTAGTCCTGGTTCAGTCCTGGTTTAGTCCTGGTTTAGTCCTGGTTTAGTCCTGGTTTAGTTCTGGTTTAGTCCTGGTTTAGTCCTTGTTTAGTCCTGGTTCAGTCCTGGTTTAGTTCTGGTTTAGTCCTGGTTTAGTTCTGGCTTAGACCTGGTTTAGTCCTGGTTTAGTTCTGGTTTAGACCTGGTTTAGTCCTGGTTTAGTTCTGGTTTAGTTCTGGTTTAGTTCTGGTTTAGACCTGGTTTAGTCCTGGTTTAGTTCTGGTTTAGACCTGGTTTAGTCCTGGTTTAGTTCTGGTTTAGTTCCTGGTTTAGTCCTGGTTTAGTCCTGGTTTAGTCCTGGTTTAGTCCTGGTTTAGTTCTGGTTTAGTCCTGGTTTAGTTCTGGTTTAGTCCTTGTTTAGTCCTGGTTCAGTCCTGGTTCAGTCCTGGTTTAGTCCTGGTTTAGTCCTGGTTCAGTCCTGGTTTCAGTCCTGGTTTAGTCCTGGTTTAGTTCTGGTTTAGTCCTGGTTTAGTCCTTGTTTAGTCCTGGTTCAGTCCTGGTTCAGTCCTGGTTTAGTTCTGGTTCAGTCCTGGTTTAGTCCTGGTTCAGTCCTGGTTTAGTTCTGGTTTAGTCCTGGTTTAGTTCTGGCTTAGACCTGGTTTAGTCCTGGTTTAGTTCTGGTTTAGACCTGGTTTAGTCCTGGTTTAGTTCTGGTTTAGTTCTGGTTTAGTCCTGGTTTAGTTCTGGTTTAGACCTGGTTTAGTCCTGGTTTAGTTCTGGTTTAGTTCTGGTTTAGTCCTGGTTTAGTTCTGGTTTAGTCCTGGTTTAGTCCTGGTTTAGTTCTGGTTTAGTCTGGTTTAGTTCTGGTTTAGTCCTGGTTTTCCTGGTTTAGTTCTGGTTTAGACCTGGTTTAGTCCTGGTTTCCTGGTTTAGTCCTGGTTTAGTCCTGGTTTAGTTCTGGTTTAGTTTTCTGGTTTAGTCCTGGTTTAGTTCTGGTTTAGTTTTCTGGTTTAGTTCTAGGGTTTAGTTTTCCTGGTTTAGTCCTGGTTTAGTTCTGGTTTACTGGTTTACCTGGTTTAGTTCTGGTTTAGACCTGGTTTAGTTTACCTGGTTTAGTCCTGGTTTAGTTCTGGTTTAGACCTGGGTTCTGGTTTAGTTCTGGTTTAGTTCTGGTTTAGTCCTGGTTTAGTTCTGGTTTAGTTCTGGTTTAGTCCTGGTTTAGTTCTGGTTTAGACCTGGTTTAGCTGGTTTAGTTCTGGTTTAGTCCTGGTTTAGTTTCCTGGTTTAGTTTCCTGGTTTAGTTCTGGTTTAGACCTGGTTTAGTCTGGTTTAGTCCTGGTTTAGTTCTGGTTTAGTCCTGGTTTAGTTCTGGTTTAGTTCTGGTTTAGTTTAGACCTGGTTTAGTTCTGGTTTACTGGTTTAGTTCTGGTTTAGTTCTGGTTTAGACCTGGTTTAGTTTAGTCCTGGTTTAGTTCTGGTTTAGTTTACCTGGTTTAGTTTAGTCCTGGTTTAGTTCTGGTTTAGTTCTGGTTTAGACCTGGTTTAGTTTAGTCCTGGTTTAGTTCTGGTTTAGTCCTGGGTCCTGGTTTAGTTTTCTGGTTTAGTTCTGGTTTAGTCCTGGTTTAGTCTGGTTTAGACCTGGTTTACTGGTTTCCTGGTTTAGTTCTGGTTTAGACCTGGTTTAGTCCTGGTTTACCTGGTTTACCTGGTTTAGTTCTGGTTTAGACCTGGTTTAGTCCTGGTTTAGTTCTGGTTTAGACCTGGTTTAGTCCTGGTTTAGTTTTCCTGGTTTAGTCCTGGTTCTGGTTTAGTTCTGGTTTAGACCTGGTTTAGTCCTGGTTTAGTTCTGGTTTAGACCTGGTTTAGTCCTGGTTTAGTTCTGGTTTAGTTCTGGTTTAGACCTGGTTTAGTCCTGGTTTAGTTCTGGTTTAGACCTGGCCTGTTTGGTTGGAGAGTCCGGTTCCTTCTAGATCCAGCGTCTCCAGGGTTCTGCTCGACGCCACGGCAACGGCCAACATCTCAGCGATACGGTCTCCTAGCAACAGACGCAGCATCAGCACCAGGTGACAGAACGGCACCGGGCTCTGGTCCGGACCGGGTCTGGACCGGGTCTGGACCGGGTCTGGACCGGGTCTTACCGAGCGGGTTGTAGTCCAGGCGCAGGACCCGGAGCTGGGCGCTGTGGGCCAGAGCGACGCAGAGGCGGGTCCAGGCCCGAGCGCTCACCCCGGGGTTAGAACTGAGACTCAGCTCCTGCAGACCTGAAAACAGAACCACCTTTATGGACCAGAACCAGACCAGGACTCAGACCAGGACTCAGACCAGGACTCAGACCAGGACCAGGACTACAGACCCCGGAACAGACCATCAAGACCAAAACCTAGAACTGAACCAGGACCTGACAACTGGAAAACACAGAACACATCCACACGTGTCCTGATGGAGACCTGGTTTAGTCCTGGTTTAGTCCTGGTTTAGTCCTGGTTTAGTCCTGGTTTAGTCCTGGTTTAGTCCTGGTTTAGTCCTGGTCCTGGTTTAGTTCTGGTTCAGTCCTGGTTCAGTCCTGGTTTAGTTCTGGTTCAGTCCTGGTTTATTCCTGGTTTAGACCTGGTTTAGTCCTGGTTTAGTCCTGGTTTAGTCCTTGTTTAGTCCTGGTTTAGTCCTGGTTTAGTCCTGGTTTAGTCCTGGTTTAGTCCTGGTTCATGGTTCAGTCCTGGTTTAGTCCTGGTTTAGTCCTGGTTTAGTCCTGGTTTAGTCCTGGTTTAGTCCTGGTTTAGTCCTGGTTCCTGGTTTAGTCCTGGTTTAGTCCTGGTTTAGTCCTGGTTTAGTCCTGGTTTAGTCCTGGTTTAGTCCTGGTTTCCAGTTCCTGGTTTAGTCCTGGTTTAGTTCTGGTTAGTCCTGGTTTCAGTCCTGGTTTCAGTCCTGGTTTAGACCTGGTTTCCTGGTTTAGTCCTGGTTTAGTCCTGGTTTAGACCTGGTTTAGTCCTGGTTTAGTCCTGTTTAGTCCTGGGTTAGTCCTTGTTTAGACCTGGGTTTAGTCCTGGTTTAGTTTCTGGTTTAGTCCTGGTTTAGTCCTGGTTTAGACCTTGTTTAGACCTGGTTTAGTCCTGGTTTAGTTCTGGTTTTAGTCCTGGTTTAGTTCTGGTTTAGTTTAGTCTGGTTTAGTCCTGGTTTCCTGGTTTAGACCTGGTTTAGTCCTGGTTTAGACCTGGTTTAGTCCTGGTTTCCTGGTTTTCTGGTTTAGTCCTCACCGGGTCTGGCTCCGTCGGGGGGCAGGAGTCCACAGACCTGGTTCAGGACTTGGTCTGTCAGGGAACAGTCCCCCAGGTCCAGACTGACCAGAGCCGGATGCAAAACCAGAGACCGAGTCAAGACCAAAGACTCTGGACCCGACAGACGGTTTCCATGGAGACTGAGGAGAGACAGAGTCAGAAACAAGTACAAATACTACAAATACTACTACTACTACTACTACTGCTACTACTACTATTACTGCTACTGCTACTGCTATTACTGATACTCCTACTACTACTACTACTACTACTACTGCTACTACTACTACTACTACTACTACTACTACTGCTACTACTACTACTACTACTACTACTGCTACTACTACTACTACTACTACTACTACTACTACTACACTACTACTGCTACTACTACTACTACTACTACTACTGCTACTACTGCTACTACTACTACTACTACTACTACTACTACTGACTACTACTACTACTACTACTACTACTGACTACTACTACTACTGCTACTACTACTACTACTACTACTACTGCTACTACTACTACTACTACTACTACTACTACTACTGCTACTACTACTACTACTACTACTACTACTGCTACTACTACTACTACTACTACTACTACTACTACTACTGCTACTACTACTACTACTACTGCTACTACTACTGCTACTACTACTACTACTACTACTGCTACTACTACTACTACTACTACTACTACTACTACTACTACTACTACTGCTACTACTACTACTACTACTACTACTGCTACTACTACTACTACTACTGCTACTACTACTACTACTACTACTACTACTACTACTACTACTACTACTACTACTACTACTGCTACTACTACTACTACTACTACTGCTACTACTACTACTACTACTACTACTACTACTACTACTACTGCTACTACTACTACTACTACTACTACTACTACTACTACTACTGCTGCTACTACTACTACTACTACTACTACTACTACTACTACTACTACTACTACTACTACTACTACTACTACTACTACTACTACTACTACTTCAAATACTTTGAATACTGTTACTTGTACTTTGTGACTCACAAAAGCGTCTGGAGGCTTCGGTTCTGGTCCAGGGCCCGGGCCAGGTCCTTGATCCGGTCCGGACCCGAGGCCACGCCCAGACTCAGGTTGAGTTGGACCAGAGTCCTGGACCGAGCCGCGGACTCGCAGATCCTCCCGAAGTCCTGGTCCGAAACCCGGCACCCGCGCAGAGACAAGAGCTGGGCCCGGTCCAGACCCGCGCAGACCCACTGGACCTGGTCTGGACCCAAGTGCTCCCCACAGAACTGCACACACACCGGGACCATCCTGACGAGAGACCACACTCTACCAGAACCAGAACCAGAACCAGAACCAGAACCATCCTGACGAGAGACCACACTCAACCAGAACCAGAACCAGAACCACCACTGGACCAGAACCAGGACTGGACCAGGACTGAACCAGGACTAGCCTAGGACCAGGACTGGGCCAGGACCAGGACCAGGACTGGACCAGGACCAGGACTGGGCCAGGACTGAGCCAAGACCAGGACTGGACCAGGACCAGGACTGGACAGGGAATGGACGAGGACTAAACTAGGACTGGACCAGAACCAGCACCAGGACTGGACCAGGACTGAACCAGAACCAGGACTGGACCACGACCAGGACTAGACCAGGACCAGAACTAGGACTAAACCAGGACTAAACCAGGACTAAACCAGGACTAAACCGGGACTAAACCCGGACTCAGAATAAACAGCTCTAGTGTCTTTACCTGACAGGGTTCAGCTCAGTGACGTCATGCCGTGGGTCCGGTTCGGGAGCGCGCTCTGGGTCCGAATAGAACCCGGGACCGGAACTCAGGAGCCGCGATGTGTTTGATCTCGGTCCGTAGCAACCGTCTCCAGGAGCGCAGAGACAGAACGGACAGACCTCTCACTCCTCACTCCTCACGCGTCAGAATCTCACCTCAGAGAACTTTCCAGAAGTGTCAGAACCACGAGGAGCACCTGAACTGTGAGGAGCACCTGAACTGTGAGGAGCACCTGAACTGTGAGGAGCACCTGAACTGTGAGGAGCACCTGAACTGTGAGTCCGTTCTACACCACAGTGAGAGTCTGATTCCAACACGATCTTTGTGTGAGCACAGTGACGTCACGAGCTAAAGAGGATTATTACGGGGTCAGGTGAGTGGACAGGTACCAGGACTAAACCAGGACTAAACCAGGACTAAACCAGGACTAAACCAGACTAAACCAGGACTAGACCAGGACTAAACCAGGACTAGACCAGGACTAGACCAGGACTAAACCAGGACTAAACCAGGACTGAAGATGATATAGAAAAGTGCGTTGCCATAAACAGTTTCTATTTTGTTATTATATAATTAAATTCTTAAACATTATTTTTGTGTGTTTTAGTTTTAATTCACACATTATGATTTTATCCAAAGTAAACCAATAAAATAATTAATAATTCATCAAATAATAATTAATAAAAAACAAAAACTATTTCTACGCAGTGTTGTTGCTGTGGACGTGGTGACGTAGGCGGAAGTATCGCGTCCACAGCTGCAGCTAGCGGCGGCTAAAGCTAAAGGCTAACTCCGCGGATTTAAAGTAAAAAAGGAGCCGAGGTGAGACACGAACCGAACCGAACCGAGCCAGAACCCGAGACCGAACCAGAACCCGAGACCGAACCCGAGCGGCCCGCGGGCTCAGAGACACAAAGACCCGGATAAACGTGAAACAGGGTTAGCTGTTAGCATTAGCATCCAGCTGTTTGAGCAAAAACAAAACGAACTGGACCAAGACCTGGTTTAGTCCTGGTTTAGACCTGGTTTAGTCCTGGTTTAGTCCTGGTTCAGACCTGGTTTAGACCTGGTTTAGTCCTGGTTTAGTCCTGGTTTAGTCCTGGTTTAGACCTGGTTTAGTCCTGGTTTTAGACCTGGTTTAGTCCTGGTTTAGTCCAGGTTTAGTCCTGGTTTAGACCTGGTTTAGTCCTGGTTTAGACCTGGTTTAGTCCTGGTTTAGTCCAGTTTTAGACCTGGTTTAGTCCTGGTTTAGTCCTGGTTTAGTCCTGGTTTAGACCTGGTTTAGTCCTGGTTTAGACCTGGTTTAGTCCGGGTTTAGTCCGGGTTTAGTCCTGGTTTAGACCTGGTTTAGACCTGGTTTAGTCCGGGTTTAGTCCTGGTTTAGTCCTGGTTTAGTCCTGGTTTAGACCTGGTTTAGACCTGGTTTAGTCCTGGTTTAGACCTGGTTTAGTCCTGGTTTAGACCGCATTAAACACCAAGATCAGACCTTAAAGTACCAGGTCTAAACCAGGACTAGACCGGGACTAAACCGGGACTAAGCTAGGACTAAACCGGGACTAAATTAGATCTAAACCAGGTTTAAACCAGGACTAGACCAGGACTAAACCGGGACTAAGATAGGACTAAACCGGGACTAAATTAGATCTAAACCAGGTCTAAAACAGGTCTAGACCCGGCCTGAACTCGTCTCTGTCTCTTCCAGCAGGGGGCGCTGGGAGGATTGCGGGATGGGGCCGGAGCGCGTCTTTCCGAGCTCGGATGACGAGGTTCGTGACGAGGAGCGGTTTCCCCCGGCGACGGCGTGGAGCGAGGAGGAGGAGGAGCCCAACGTGGCGGGGGGCGGGGCCTATCACTACCAGCCCCTGAACCAGGAACCGACCGGCAACGAGCCAATCAACGACGAGGACGAGGAGCAGGAGGCGGAGCCAGAGCCCACGCTGCAGCAGAGGATGGAGGTCAAAGTTCATCCCCAAAACAATCTGTAATCTGAGTAACTCGAGTAATCTGAGTAACTCGAGTAATCTGAGTAACCCCGAGTAATTGGAGTAACCCCGAGTAATTGGAGTAACCCCGAGTAATTGGAGTAACCCCGAGTAATTGGAGTAACTCGAGTAATCTGAGTAACCCCGAGTAATCTGAGGAACCCCGAGTAATCGGCGTAACCCCGAGTAATCGGCGTAACCCCGAGTAATCGGCGTAACCCCGAGTAATCGGCGTAACCTCGAGTAATCGGAGTAACCCCGAGTAATCGGAGTAACTCGAGTAATCTGAGTAATCTGAGTAACTCGAGTAATCTGAGTAGTCATAGTAACTCTAGTAATGAGTAATCTGAGTAACCAAAGTAATCTGAGTAGTCATAGTAACTCGAGTAATCTGAGTAACTCGAGTAATATGAGTAATATGGGTAATCTGTGTAACCGAGGTTACTCAGATTACTCAAATTACTTGAGTAACTAAAACTCAACCTCTCAGAGTAAATCCGTTGAGTTTTTTTTTCTCGTAGGAGGTAAAAAGTCCAACATTATAAAAGTCGTGTTTGTGGTGTTTTTGTTTCCAGGTGATGGGGCTACACCTGCCCGAAGCTCCGCCCCCTGAGGCCGAGGACGAGGACCGTGATTGGGCCGAGGCTCAGAGAAGCCGCGCCTCTATTCCCATGGACGCAGGTGAGTCATGCGCCCCCTGCTGGACACTTTCATTTATCAAAACGTCGAGATGATTCCAGATGCACACGACCCGGGTCTAGACCCGGTCTAAGTCTGGTCTGGACTCGGGTCTAGAGCCGGTCTAAGTCTGGTCTGGACCCGGGTCTAGAGCCGGTCTAACTGTGGTCTGGTTTGGGTCTAGACCACGTGGAGCTGGTGAAGAGGACCATGGCGTCTCTGTCCTTCCCGTCCCTCGGAGTCCCGCCCTGGGCCCAGCAGATCTCAGACGACCAGTGGAAAGACCTGGTCCAGACCACCCTCCAGAGGCACCAGAAGAAATGAACCTGGACCAGGACCAGGACTAAACCAGGACTAAACCAGGACTAAACCAGGACTAAACCAGGACTAAACCAGGACTGAACCAGGACTGAACCAGGACTAAAACTGGACCAGGACCATGGGACAGAACTACACTACACTTAAAAAAACTTTAAACTGAACTTTTTTGATTTTAAGTTTGTGCTGAAGAAAAAACGAGTTTAGAAACTTCTGCAGCAGAAAAAATGACTTTATGTATAAAAAAAAATAAAAGTTTAATAAAATAGAAGTTTGAAATGATGAAAATGTTCATTTCAGGAAACGCAGAGACTCAAATGTGACTGAATTCGAAATGTAAAAGTCTTTAAACCTGTGGAGTTCTGGTCCAGTCTTGCTCCAGGTTCTGGTTCTGGTCCAGGTCCTGGGAACCTTTGGACCAAACGTGTCGTCTCGTGTTGGTTCGTGCTGCAGATGGAGACTGGGGAGGTTCTGTCTGTGGTTCTGTTGTAAATATGATTCTGTGATTAATGTAAATATGAATAAAATTTAAACAATAAAACATTTAACACAAAAAACTGTTTTGTCTTTATTCAGACAAACACAGATCAGAGAGACGGAGGACAGACCTGAGCCTGGTCCAGACCTGAGCCTGGTCCAGACCTGAGCCTGGTCCAGACCTGAGCCTGACAACAATATAGAGACATAAACTGACATTTGTTTTGGTAAAATACAGAAAATCTGATTAAATACGACAAAACACAAAGAAAATGTGACGATACTGACTCATGTTGATCATGAATGAGCCGAGAGCAACAATTTTACATAATTTCACACTCGATTCACGATTTTATTACCAAACACCACAAACCAGGGACGTCCCAGTTTTTTATTTGGAAAATCTGGTCGCTCTACCTCAGGAGAACCTCAGGAGAACTTCAGGAGAACTTCAGGATCTCCTCGTGTTTTTTGTGTTTGAAAATTATGTGGATTTTTAAAAACATTACACATTATAATATCCATATTTACAATATTTACAATATTTACAATATTTACAATATTTACAAAAACACACGTCTGAAAACCACAGACTCTAGTCAAATACATAAATAATCTATAAATCTAAAATCATAAATGAAATGTATGAAACAAAAAACTTTAACAAAATCTGAAAAAAAAAAAAAAAAAAAACTTTAATAAAATCTGAAAGTTGAACAAAAAAAAAAAAAAAACAAAACCCCTAAACTTTAATAAAATCTGAAAGGTGAACCAAAAAACAAATAAACAACCAAAAAAACTTTAATAAAATCTAGAAGTTGAACCAAAAAAACTAACAAAAAAAACACACCACCAACAAAAAACTTTAATAAAATGAAATAAAATGTGTATGTCTGTAATTATCTGTAAATAAAGTCTGAGACGTAAACCTAAATAAACAAACAAACAGAAAAAAAAAAAAAAAACTGGACGTGATTTTGTGCGCGTGTCCATGCGTCATCACGTCGTGCGACAGAGCGAGGGGGGGCTGTGGGGGATTACCCGTGATGCCCCGCGGTAAAGATGGCGACCGCTGAGAGGATCCGTAAGTTTGTGTGAGCGCGGCTCCGAGTCCGAGCGCAGCCGCCCAGAGGAGCCCGCAGCCCGGACACAGCCTCCGCCCAGGCCCGCTGTCCCCTCCCCGCTCATCCCCGGGCCCCGAGTCCCCGCGCTGCCCGCTCTCCCCGCACCTGCTCCGGGCCTCGGTGAGTGAGCGACCGCGGAGCTCGGCTAAAGCCCGGGACAGAACCGGGACAGAACCGGGACAGAACCGGGACTAAAACAGGACTAAACCAGGGCCAAAGCTGCACTTGTAGTTTTGGTTGTTGTAAGTTTATTTTGTAGAGTTTAGTCCCGGGTAAGTCCAGGATTAGCTCTTGTTAAAGTCCTGTTTTAGTCCTGGTTCAGTCCTGTTTTAGTCCTGGTTCAGTCCTGTTTTAGTCCTGGTTCAGTCCTGCTTTAGTCCTGGTTCAGTCCTGTTTTAGTCCTGTTTTAGTCCTGGTTCAGTCCTGTTTTAGTCCTGGTTCAGTCCTGTTTTAGTCCTGGTTAAAGGTTGTATGGAGGATTTTTTTTTGTTTTTTTTGTTTCAAGTTGTCAATGATAGCATTATAGAGGTGCAGTAGCCTTGTAATTATGATGACCAAAAAAAAGAGAATAAAAATTCATCAACTCTGGACGTGGTGGGGCCAGCTAAACATTTGCCAATAGATAACGACACTGCCTCGTTATCTGTTAGCTGACAGGCTGTCAATCAAACTCCCTACGTTTCTAGCGTAACTGACCTGCCTGCGCGCCGCCGGTACGTGGTTTACGTACGACTGTCACGCAGTCCACAGACGCAAGACGCACAGACGCTGTTTACTCCACCAACGCAACAGTTCTTAGCGGCTTTTTTTGACCTATGTCTTCCTCGCAGTTTAGCACAAAGTTTGTTGCAATGGCAGACAAGAATCCAGGAGCAGTTCAGCCGCAAAAGAAAGTCCGTTTTTGAGGTCGCTGAAAGAAGAAGACAAGGGGAAAAGCAGCGAAGCCAAACTAAGGTGATTCTTGGAGATTCATTCCAGCGATGGCGCAACTGAAGCAGACGAAGGGACTAAAGACTGACGCACTGGTCGCCAAATTACTCCTGGACAGGTAACTTCTGCTTATTATGAAAACGTACTTTATTTCCAAGAGCTAGCCAAACATTTTTCAGGACATGAAAGCGATATCCTATGTCTGAAAACGTAATTTTCAAGGCAAAGAAAGAGTCCGCTTGCTGCTGTGTGTTGTAGCTAGTTCATTCGCACTGAATCTCCGCGCACTCTTCTCTGCACCCCTTTCCTGCTCCTGTCCCCGCTGCCCGTTCTGCTCTTCCCCCTGCTCCTCACTTCTCCGGGCACGGAATCTCTGCGCACCGCTCCCCTCTCCTCTCTCCTCTCTCCTCTCCCTCTCTCCCTGCTCCGCTCTTCTCCCTGCTCCTCACTTCTCGTCCGCGAACGAAATGTCCGCACCCCCTCCCCCGCTCCTCACTTCTCCGTCTTGCCTAACCAACACTGTAGTTAGTTGTTTACAAGTCATGTGCAGCTCACCGGCTGTAAACAAACCTGTTTCTGGCGTAAAGAGGAGGCGGGAGAAGGCGTTTCTACGTAGGAGCTGTAGGGGAGGGGGGTGGTTTCACGCATGCGCAACATTTGAAAAAGGACAAACAGTCGCTGGATTTCTCGTTCCTTGGAAAATCCTCTATACAACCTTTAAGTCCTGTTTTAGTCCTGGTTTAGTCCTGGTTAAGTCCTCAGAACTTCTTTGGTCCGGTTTGTTATGGTCTGGTTTCATGTCTAGACCTGGTCCACTTGGGTTTAGTTTTGGTCCTGGTTTAGTTCTGATCTGTGTGGTCCTGGTGTAGTTCTGGTTTACTTGTGGTTTGATCCTGGTTTAGTTTTGGTTCAGTCCAGATTTAGACCTGATCCTTGCCCAGGTCTGGGTCCTGGTCTGAGTTCTTGTTTAGTCCTGGTTTAGCCTTTGTTTTATCAATCAATCAATCAAACTTTATTTATTGAGCACTTTTCACATAAAAATGCAACACAAAGCGCTTTTTACTACTGGTTTAGACCTGGTTTAGTCCTGGTTTTAGACCTGGTTTTAGTCCTGGTTTTAGTCCTGTTTTAGTCCCGGTTTGGACCCGGTTCAGTCCTGGTTTAGTCCTGGTTCAGTCCTGGTTTAGACCTGTTTTAGTCCTGGTTTAGACCTGTTTTAGTCCTGGTTTAGACCTGTTTTAGTCCTGGTTTAGTCCTGGTCTTGCTCTGGTCTCTGTTGGTGTTTTGTTTCACAGTGACTCAGGTTTTCCTTTGGTCTCAGGTGTCTCAGACCAGAGACCGGATCCAGTCTGGACCCGACTCTGACCCTCTCCTCCTCTGACCCTCTCCTCCTCTGACCCTCTCCTTCTCCTCTGACCCTCTCCTCCTCTGACCCTCTCCTTCTCCTCTGACCCTCTCCTCCTCTGACCCTCTCCTCTTCTGACCCTGACCCTCTGACCCTCTCCTTCTCCTCTGACCCTCTCCTCTTCTGACCCTGACCCTCTGACCCTCTCCTCCTCTGACCCTCTCCTCCTCTGACCCTCTCCTCCTCTGACCCTCTCCTCTTCTGACCCTCTCCTCTTCTGACCCTGACCCTCTGACCCTCTCCTCCTCTGACCCTCTCCTCCTCTGACCCTCTCCTTCTCCTCTGACCCTCTCCTCTTCTGACCCTCTCCTCTTCTGACCCTCTCCTCCTCTGACCCTCCTCCTCTGACCCTCTCCTCCTCTGACCCTCTCCTTCTCCTCTGACCCTCTCCTCTTCTGACCCTCTCCTCTTCTGACCCTCTCCTCCTCTGACCCTCTCCTCCTCTGACCCTCTCCTCCTCTGACCCTCTCCTCTTCTGACCCTGACCCTCTGACCCTCTCCTCCTCTTCTGACCCTCTGTTCTTGGATCGTTCAGAAGTTGTTGATTCGATATATTTCAAATCGATTCGATACGGTTCAATAAAAATAAAGTGTAAATCGTGTGAGACACAAAAAGTCTTTGTTAAATCACGTCTTGTGCAAAGTTCATCTGAAACACAAACATTTAAATCATCAAAACAGAGAAAATATCAAATGTCCTGGTTTAGACCTGGTTTAGTCCTGGTTTAGACCTGGTTTAGTCCTGGTTTAGTCCTGGTTTAGTCCTGGTTTAGACCTGGTTTAGACCTGGTTTAGACCTGGTTTAGTCCTGGTTTAGTCCTGGTTTAGACCTGGTTTAGTCCTGCTTTAGTCCTGCTTTAGTCCTGGTTTAGACCTGGTTTAGACCTGGTTTAGTCCTGGTTTAGACCTGGTTTAGACCTGGTTTTAGACCTGGTTTAGTCCTGGTTTAGACCTGGTTTAGTCCTGGTTTAGTCCTGGTTTAGACCTGGTTTAGACCTGGTTTTAGACCTGGTTTAGACCTGGTTTAGACCTGGTTTTAGTCCTGGTTTAGTCCTGGTTTAGTCCTGGTTTAGTCCTGGTTTTAGACCTGGTTTAGACCTGGTTTAGACCTGGTTTAGTCCTGGTTTAGACCTGGTTTAATCCGGGTTTAGTCCTGGTTTAGTCCTGTTTTAGACCTGGTTTAGACCTGGTTTAGACCTGGTTTAGTCCTGGTTTTAGACCTGGTTTAGTCCTGGTTTTGGTCCTAACACTGTCGATGCTCCACTTCCTGAATCAATCAATGCTCTCAGCCCCAGGACCAACCCAGAACTCAACCAGGACTAAACACAGACCGACCCAGAACTCAACCAGGACTAAACACAGACTGACCCAGAACTCAGCCGGGACTGAAAGTGGACTAGATTAGGACCAGGGTCTGGATTCTGTTTTTGTTCATGAAACGTGAGTTTAAACTTTACCTGGTTCAGTTCTGATTTAAACCCTGACCTGGTTTAGACCTGGTTTAGTCCTGGTTTAGTCCTGGTTTTAGTCCTGGTTTTAGTCCTGGTTTTAGTCCTGGTTTAGTCCTGGTTTAGTCCTTAGTCCTGGTTTAGTCCTGGTTTTAGTCCTGGTTTAGTCCTGGTTTAGTCCTGGTTTAGTCCTGGTTTAGACCCTGACCTGGTTTAGTCCTGGTTTTAGTTCTGGTTTTAGTCCTGGTTTTAGTCCTGGTTTTAGTCCTGGTTTAGTCCTGGTTTTAGTCCTGGTTTTAGTCCTGGTTTTAGTCCTGGTTTAGTCCTGGTTTAGTCCTGGTTTTAGTCCTGGTTTTAGTCCTGGTTTAGTCCTGGTTTTAGTCCTGGTTTAGTCCTGGTTTAGTCCTGGTTTAGTCCTGGTTTAGACCCTGACCTGGTTTAGTCCTGGTTTTAGTTCTGGTTTAGACCTGGTTTAATTCTGGTGTAGTCCTGGTTTAGACCCTGACCTGGTTTAGTCCTGGTTTAGTTCTGCTGTAGTCCATGTGGAAGTATTGACCCAGTGTCCCCTCAGTCCCTCCCCCAGAACAGAGCCCCGAGGTGGGCATCGAGCGAGCCCTGGTCCCACTGTGCTCTAGTCCTGGTTTAGACCTGGTTTAGACCTGGTTTAGTCCTGGTTTAGTCCTGGTTTAGTCCTGGTTTAGTCTTGTTTTTTATTTTTTTCGTTAAATGTTTTTTCTCTCTCAGGATTAAGGAGCCGAGGACAGAGGAGACGAGGAGGAAGGAGACGAGGAGCTAGGAGATGAGTGCGGCGGCGAGGAAGCCGTACCGCAAAGCCCCGCCCCAACACCGAGAGACACGCCCCGCCCACCACCAGCCCGTCGCCCCGCCCCCTGATGTCCCACAGGTAACAAGCCCCGCCCCCTGATGTCCCACAGGTAACAAGCCCCGCCCCCTGATGTCCCACAGGTAACAAGCCCCGCCCCCTGATGCACTTCAAGACCCAGTTTGGTCTTTGTTTGGTCCTGATGTTGATCTTGATCCTGGTCTTGATCTTGGTCTTGGTCCTGGTTTAGTCTTGGTCCTGGTTTGATCTTGGTTTAGTCGTGGTCTTGATCCTGGTCCTTGTCCTGGTCCTTGTCCTGGTCCTTGTCTTGGTCCTGGTCCTGGTCCTGGTCTTGGTCTTGGTCCTGGTCCTTGTCCTGGTTCTGGTCCTTGTCCTGGGTTGGTTTCGGTCTTAGTCCTGGTATTGGGTTTGAGGAGGTCTGAGGCTCGTTCTGTCTGTGTGAATGTATGAATGTGTCTGTGTGACTGTTGACGTGTGAATGTGTCTGTGTGACTGTTGACGTGTGAATGTTGACGTGTGAATGTTGACGTGTGAATGTGTCTGTGTGAATGTTGACGTGTGAATGTGTCTGTGTGAATGTTGACGTGTGAATGTTGACGTGTGAATGTTGACGTGTGAATGTGTCTGTGTGAATGTTGACGTGTGAATGTTGACGTGTGAATGTTGACGTGTGAATGTTGACGTGTGAATGTGTCTGTGTGAATGTTGACGTGTGAATGTTGACGTGTGAATGTGTCTGTGTGTATGTTGACGTGTGAATGTTTGTTTGTTTGTTTGTTTGATCTGGAGGACGCTGCATTTGTTGTTTTTCGTCTTTAATTTTGAAAATCACCAGTGTTTAGTTTCCTCCTCTCTTTGGTTCCTTCCTCGTCTCCTTGTGTCCTTGTCTTCTCGCTCCCTCAGTTCTCCGACAGCGATGACATCATCAGTGATGTCAGCAGCGACGCGTTCGAGCGTAGCCCCGCCCCTCGAAGCGGACGGGCCAGTCAGACGCTGTCGCCGAGAGGAATACTCAAGCGTCCAATGGGAGCGCGGCGAGACTGCGAGGTCATCAGGAGGGCGCGGTCGGCCGAGCCCCTCGACCAATCGCGGCGCGGCTCGTTTTCTCGCTCTGGGGAGCCGAAGGTGACGCATGCGCCCCCCCGGAGTCCTGCCCTGGAGTCACACCCACACTCCTCCTCCTCTTCCTCCTCTGTTCACGTTCTAAAGGTTCTAAGAGAATGTTCCACTGCGTTTCTGAAGCTCGCGTGTCCCCAAGCGTCGCATGACCCCGCCCCCTCTGTCCCCGCCTCCCCGGCCCGCCGCCTCCGCAGAGATGAGCCTTAAACTCACCTTTGCCCGCCCCTCGGTTGCCCCCCCCCTCCCCCCGTTTGCCCCGCCCCCCGTTTGCCTGCGTTCAGTTTCGTTGTTTTTTGTTGTTCGTCTTTAAAGTCTCAGATTCTTTCACCAAAATCATCATCATGTTTCAAATAAAAAATCCCAGATGATTTAATAAACAAAATTAAAATAAAACTCTGGTCTTTTGTGCTGCGTGACCTGGTGCTCTGACCTGGTGCGTGACCTGTGACCTGGTGCATTGGTGTTGCGGTGGTTGTAGCGCCCCCTGGAGCAGCTGGTTTACGATAAACTTCGCTTCTCTCACTTCCTGGACGACGTCACGTGTCGCGTGCTAAGCCCCGCCCACCTGCAGTCGCTCGGCCGGAAGCGAGCCCCGCCCCCGAAACCCCGTGACCGCCGCCGTCAGCACGAAACGCCACGAGACCACGAGCGGCGCCAGAGGTGGGACGAACGCGTCGCCTCACTGAGTAGGCGAGGAGAGGACACGAGGAAGGACGCGAGGAAGGAAACGAGGAAGGAGACAAGGAAGGAGCTAGGACGCACGGTGAGGAGAGGAGACGAGGAAGGAGGAGAAAAGGAGGCAGGAGCTAGGAAGATCTGTGAGGAGAGGAGACAAGGAGCTAGGATGCACAGTGAGGAGAGGAAACGAGAGAATACGAGGAACTAGGATGGTGAGGAGATGAGCGGTAAGGAAACGAGGAAAGACATAGGGTGAGTGGAGAAGAGACTAGGAAGGAGCTAGGACACAAGGTGAGGAAAGGAGACGAGGAGCTAGGATGCATGGTGAGGAGAGGAGATGAGGAAGGAGCTAGGACGCGAGGTGAGGGACAGAGGAGTCCTAAAATGGCGTCTGTGAACTTCCCGTGTCCATCGCTCTGCTTCATCCTCAAACTCCACCCACATCTTGATTTGGACTTGGACTCGGTCTGGACCCAGGTCCTGGTCTGGTCCTGGTTTTGGGCGGGTCTTTAGTCCTCCCCCGTGTGTCCTGTGCTCGTCCCTCTCACCAGGAGGTTGTGGGTTTGATTCCTGGTCTGTGGCAGAGTGGGTTTGGTCTTCAGGAGGTTGTGGGTTTGATTCCTGGTCAATGGCAGAGTGGGTTTGGTCTTCAGGAGGTTGTGGGTTTGATTCCTGGTCTATGGCAGAGTGGGTTTGGTCTTCAGGAGGTTGTGGGTTTGATTCCTGGTCTGTGGCAGAGTGGGTTTGGTCTTCAGGAGGTTGTGGGTTTTATTCCTGGTCTGTGGCAGAGTGGGTTTGGTCTTCAGGAGGTTGTGGGTTTGATTCCTGGTCTGTGGCTGAGTGGGTTTGGGCTCGTGGAGGTTGTGGGTTTGATTCCTGGTCTGTGGCAGAGTGGGTTTGGTCTCCAGGAGGTTGTGGGTTTGAGTCCTTTTGTGTGGCAGAGTGGGTTTGGTCTCGTGGAGGTTGTGGGTTTGATTCCTGGTCTGTGGCAGAGTGGGTTTGGTCTCCAGGAGGTTGTGGGTTTGAGTCCTTTTGTGTGGCAGAGTGGGTTTGGTCTCGTGGAGGTTGTGGGTTTGATTCCTTGTCTGTGGCAGAGTGGGTTTGGTCTCGTGGAGGTTGTGGGTTTGATTCCTGGTCTGTGGCAGAGTGGGTTTGGTCTCCAGGAGGTTGTGGGTTTGAGTCCTTTTGTGTGGCAGAGTGGGTTTGGTCTCGTGGAGGTTGTGGGTTTGATTCCTTGTCTGTGGCAGAGTGGGTTTGGTCTTCAGGAGGTTGTGGGTTTGATTCCTGGTCTGTGGCAGAGTGGGTTTGGTCTTCAGGAGGTTGTGGGTTTGATTCCTGGTCTGTGGCTGAGTGGGTTTGGTCTCGTGGAGGTTGTGGGTTTGATTCCTGGTCTGTGGCAGAGTGGGTTTGGTCTTCAGGAGGTTGTGGGTTTGATTCCTGGTCTGTGGCTGAGTGGGTTTGGTCTCCAGGAGGTTGTGGGTTTGAGTCCTTTTGTGTGGCAGAGTGGGTTTGTCCGTGGAGGTTGTGGGTTTGATTTCCTGGTCTGTGGCAGAGTGGGTTTGGTCTCCAGGAGGTTGTGGGTTCGGTTCTTGACGGTGTTGTGTGTGTTTCAGGAGCCGGTGTCGGAGTCGGAGCGGGTCAGGTCAGTACACGTTCTGTTTACTCTGTTCTTCAGTGGAGCAGTTTAGTTTATTTGTTTGTTTGTTTGTTTGTTTTCAGGATGCTGGAGGCGCAGAACGAGGAGCTGCGGCGGCGTCTCTCTTTGTCCAATCAGAGGACAGAGGCTCTGGGGGCGGAGCTGGACTCCTGCAGACACTACATGGAGGCGGAGCTTAACCGCACCCGAGACGACCTGGACAAGATGAGGGACAAGTTCAGGAGGTGAGACCTGCTCCAGACACAGGACACGCTGAAGGAGTTTAGATCATGAAGGTTCCTGAGGTTCCTCCTGCAGAACATCACAAAACTGAAGAGAACAAATGAACCTCCAGACTCAGACTTAAGTTCAGACAGAAATCGCATCATGATCGTAGGGGAGGATTTGTCGGTGGGCGTGAGCGCGGCGTCCCGCGGCGTCCCGCGGCGTCTGGCGTCGTCGCTTTGGTGGAGGAGGAAGTTCAGTGTGACCTGCACCTTTAATGTTTGTTAGATTTTAGAACATTTCACTGGTCACGTTCGTCTGTGTGCAGAGTGACACAGCAGAGTCCTGGACACTAAAAGAACTCATCTAACTTTTGTCTCCTCATTTCCTTTCTCCTCATCTCCTCTCTCCTCATCTCCTCTCTCCTCGTCCCCTCTCTCCTCATCTCCTTGTCCCCTCTCTCCTTGTGTCCTCGTCTCCTCATCCCTTCATCTCCTTGTCTCCTCCTCTCCTCTCTCCTTGTCTCCTCTCCTCTCTCCTCTCCTCGTCTCCTCTCCCCCTCTCTCCTTGTCTCCTCATTTCCTCTCCTTGTCCCCTCTCTCCTCGTCCCCGCATCTCCTTGTCCCCTCTCTTTGTCTCCTCTCTCCTCGTCTCCTTGTCCCCTCTCTCCTTGTGTCCTCGTCCCCTCTCTTCTCATCTCCTCATCCCCTCTCTCCTTGTGTCCTCGTCCCTTCATCTCCTTGTCTCCTCCTCTCCTCATTTCCTTTCTTCTCATCCCCTCGTCTCCGCTCTCCTCGTCCCCTCTCTTCTCATCTCCTTGTCCCCTCTCTCCTCGTCTCCTCGTCCCCTCTCTCTTTGTCTCCTCTCTTCTTGTCTCCTCATCTCCTCTCCTCGTCTCCTCATCTCCTCTCCTCGTCCCCGCATCTCCTCGTCCCCTCTCTCCTTGTGTCCTCGTCCCCTCTCTTCTCATCCCCTCTCTCCTCCTTGTGTCCTCGTCTCCTCCTCTCCTCTCTCCTTGTCCCCTCTCCTCTCTCCTCATCTCCTTGTTCCCTCTCTTCTCGTCTCCTCTCTCCTCATCCCCGCATCTCCTCGTCTCCACTCTCTTTGTCTCCTCTCTCCTCATCTCCTCGTCCCCTCTCTCCTCATCTCCTCTCTCCTTGTCTCCTCTCCTTGTCTCCTCTCTTCTCATCTCCTCGTCCCCGCATCTCCTCATCCCCTCTCTCCTCCTTGTGTCCTCGTCTCTCTCCTCCTCTCCTCTCTCCTTGTCTCCTCTCCTCTCTCCCCATCTCCTTGTCCCCTCTCTCCTCATCTCCTCTCTCCTTGTCTCCTCATCTCCTCGTCCCCTCTCTCCTCATCTCCTTGTCCCCTCTCTCCTCGTCTCCTCTCTCCTTGTCTCCTCATCTCCTCGTCCCCTCTCTCCTCATCTCCTTGTCCCCTCTCTCCTCGTCTCCTCTCTCCTCATCCCCGCATCTCCTCGTCCCCTCTCTCCTCATCTCCTCATCTCCTCATCCCCTCTCTCCTCCTTGTGTCCTCGTCTCCTCCTCTCCTCTCTCCTTGTCTCCTCTCCTCTCTCCCCATCTCCTCGTCTCCTCTCTCCTCGTCTCCTCTCTCCTTGTCTCCTCATCTCCTTGTCCCCTCTCTCCTCGTCTCCTCTCTCCTCATCCCCGCATCTCCTCATCTCCTCTCTCCTTGTCTCCTCATCTCCTCTCTCCTTGTCTCCTCTCCTTGTCTCCTCTCTTCTCATCTCCTCGTCCCTTCTCTCCATGTGTCCTCGTCTCCTCATCTCCTTGTCTCTCCTTGTCCCCTCCTCTCCTCTCTCCTTCTCTCCTTGTGTCCTTGTCTCCTCAGGCTGCAGAACAGTTACACGGCGTCTCAGAGAACCAATCAGGATCTGGAGGAGAAACTTCACGCGCTGGTGAGAACCAAACACACGGACGCTGAGGGCTGAGACGTGGAAACACTGGGTCCTGGTTTAGTTCTGGTTCAGTCCTGGTTCAGTCCTGGTTTAGTCCTGGTTTAGACCTGGTTTAGTCCTGGTTTAGTCCCTGTTGAGTTTTTGTTTTCTTCTGTTTTGCTGCTGGACCTTCTCAGGCGGCCGTCAGTCAGACCTGGGTCCACGCTGTCGGTGTCACTCACACATAACCCCGCCCCCTCACACATAACCCTGCCCCCTCACACATAACCCTGCCCCCTTATACATAACCCCGCCCGTGCTCACATTTAACCCTGCCCCTCCATACCCTGCTCATTTTAGAACCATTATTACAGTCATCTGAACACCAGGTCCTGGTTTAGTCCTGGTTTAGTCCTGGTTTAGTCCTGGTTTAGTCCTGGTTTAGTCCTGTTTCAGACCTCCTTCCTGTAGAAAAGTGTTAATGAGATTACTTTTTTTTTTGTGGCCTAAAGCGTCTTCAGTTTTCTCGTCTCTCGTTTCTGGTGCCTCGTTTCTCGTTTTTGTTTTTCTGTTTCTCGTTTTTGTTTTTTCGTGTCTCGTTTCTCGTGGGAGTGGAATAATCTCTCTTGTTCACTGGAGCAGATCTCGGTTTAATTTTGTTCTTGATTCAGACGTTTTTTTACACAAATGGATAAAGTCGTGTGTTTTTTCTGGAACTTCCCTGTGATTGGTTAGATCCAGCTGTCAATCACCCAGAGTTTTACAGAGGCCGACCAATCAGAGGAGGGGGGCGGGTCCGACCAGACGTGAACCAGCCGATCGTCACGGAAACGAGCGCACGATTCTGTTTGTATCGCTGCGTCGCGTACGAGTCCGATCAGATGAGACCAGATGAGACCAGATGAGACCAGATGAGACCAGATGAGACCAGATGAGACCAGATGAGACCAGATGAGACCAGATGAGACCAGATGAGACTTGGTGTTCAGATGAAGCGCTGATAAGACCCTTTAGCGCTTTAGCGGCTGTTAGCATTAGCGGCTGTTAGCTCTGCTGTTAGCTTTAGCTCCTGCTGTTAGCTTGAGTGGCTGTGTTGGCGTCATGTGACTGAGCGGTCACATGGTTCAGGCTGTAGACGCTGTGGCGACGCTCAAACAAACATGTTAAAGTGTTAAAACTGTCTCCTAACGATGTTCCTCTCTCTGTCCCGCCGCTCATGATGTCACTGACCCTCTGATGATGTCACTGACCCTCTGATGATGTCACTGACCCTCTGATGATGTCACCGGCCCCCTGATGATGTCACTGGCCCCCTGATGATGTCACTGGCCCCCTGATGATGTCACCGGCCCCCTGATGATGTCACCGGCCCCCTGATGATGTCACCGGCCCCCTGATGATGTCACCGGCCCCCTGATGATGTCACTGGCCCCCTGATGATGTCACAGCTGAGGAAGGTGGAGCGGGACAAAAAGACGATGGACCAGGAGCTGGTGGAGCTCACCAACAAACTGCTGGACGCCAAAGGAACCATCGACCGACTCGAGGAACTCAACGTGAGTCTGACCTGAACAAGAACAGGTCTAGAACAGGTCTAGAACACATCTAGAACACGTTTAGAACACGTCTAGAACACCCGCACGAACTAGTGGCCGACTGAAGAGCTGAACATGAGTTTGACCGTTATAAATGTGTTATAAATGTGTTATAAACGTGTTTTTGCTCATAACACATGAACCGAACTCCTGCACACTCTAGTAGTTGCACTCACACTCTGCCTCAGTCCCTGAGGGGGCGACAGGTGCAACAGTGGGTGGCAGGGGGCGGCAGGTGCAGCAGGGGTCTGGTTTGGCTGTACTGTCAGGACTGTAATAGTTCAAATGCTCTTTTATACTGTGTATACTTTTATAAAGTGTTTTTAATTTATGATGTTTGTGTTTCTGTGTGTGTGTGTGTGTGTGTGTGTGTATGTGTGTTGTATGTGTTGTGTGTGTTGTTGTGTTGTGTGTGTGTGTGTGGTGTATGTGTATGTGTGTTGTGTGTGTGTGTGTTGTGTGTTCAGGAGCGTTATCGTCAGGATTGTAATCTGGCCGTGCAGCTGCTCAAGTGCAACAAAAGCCACTTCAGGAACCACAAGTTTGCAGATGTAAATATGATACACACAAATATACACACAAACACAACACACACACATACACACACACACACAACACAACACACACAACACAACACACACACACATATACACACAAACACACAACACACACTCTCTCTCATGTGTGGTGTTGTTGTTGTTGTTGCAGCTCCCCACTGAGCTCCAGGACATGCTCCACAAACACATGAAGAACTCACTCCCAGAACACAGCGCCCCGGACAAGGTCTGGACCAGGACCGAGACCAGGACCATGACCACGACCAGGACTGAACCAGGACCAAGACCAGGACCACGACCACGACCACGACCACGACCAGGACTGAACCAGAACCAGGACCAAGACCAGGACCACGACCACGACCAGGACTGAACCAGAACCAGGACCACGACCAGGACCAGGACCACGACCAGGACTGAACCAGGACCACGACCACGACCAGGACTGAACCAGAACCAGGACCACGACCAGGACCACGACCAGGACCAGGACTAAACCAGGACCAGGACTAAAACCAGGACCAGAACCAGGTCTAACCCAGGTCTATCCCCGTGTCTGGTGCAGGACCCAGACTCGTTGAGCCTGACGCCGGCGGACGTGGTCCCGACCTCGGTCATCGCCAGAGTCCTGGAGAAACCGGAGCCGCTGCTGCTAAACTCCGCCCACTCGCGCAGCAGCCGGCCAGTCGCAGAGGACGTCTTTGTGCACGTGGACATGACGTCGTCGGACGCGCAGCCCAACGGAGCCAATCACGCGGCGGCCGGGTCCCCCCCGTGAGTCCATCCGCCCTGCCCCCCACGGCGTCCAGGAGGGCATCTGGAGTAAACTTTGTCTCTCTCTCTCCGCAGCCTGAGCGGGCGGCAGAACGGCTCGCCCCGCCCCCTCGCCGAGTCCCTCGAAGACGTCTCCGTGTCCAAACTGAACCCGTACCCGGCCCCGCCCCCCCCGCTGCAGGCCCCACCCCCTCACGCCCTCTACCCGGGCCGAAAGGTCATCGAGTTCTCGTCGGACGACCGCGTGAAAATCCCCAAGAACAGCCCCCTCCCCAACTGCACGTACGCCACGCGCCAGGCCATCTCGCTCAGCCTGGTGGAGAGCCCCGCCCCCTCCGCCGCCTCACACCGCGCCTCAGCCAATCAGAGAGAGGCCATGAGCGAGCCGCTGTCCAGCCAGAGCAGCCCCTTCAGCAGCCCCCCACAGGTACTACAGTACTGCAGTACTCAAGTACTAGTACTAACTACAGTACACCCCCCCAGGTACTACAGTACTCAAGGACTGTAGTACCTGGGGCCTAGTGTTATATATTTGTGTTTTATTACAGTTTTATGTATTATTTATAATAATCATGTGACTGACGGCGGCGTTTGTGTCGTTGAGGCTCTGAGCGGCGGCCCGAGCTCCGGCAGTTCGGAGGAGGACCTGCTCAACTCGTGGCAGAGAATGTTCGTGGACAAAATGGCGCCGTCGGACGCGCTGCACCGCACGGCCTTCAGCAGCCAATCGGTGCGCGAGCTGCAGCGCCGGGGCGGGGCTTACTCTGACGGAGAGGAGGTCTCGTCCAATCAGAGCTGGACTCCGAGCCGAGGGTCCAGTCTGGACACGGACACGGACCCGGAGACCAGACCGAGACCCAGCGAAGACCTGCTCCTCCTGAAAGACCCCAACCCCCCCAGGTGAGTCCCAGCCGGATCTCAACCAGACTACAGGCCCCGAGCAGGTCTACGCCAGGATCCTAACTGGTCTACAGGAGGATCAAAGAGAGACCAGACCAGAACCAGGACCACATGGAAGACTAAACCTGGTCTAGTCCCGGTCTTAACCCGGTCTGTGGTCTTGTTTTGGTCCTGGTCTAGTCCCGGTCTTAACCCGGTCTGTGGTCTTGTTTTGGTCCTGGTCTAGTCCCGGTCTTGACCCGGTCTGTGGTCTTGTTTTGGTCCTAGTCTAGTCCCGGTCTTAACCCGGTCTGTGGTCTTGTTTTGGTCCTGGTGTAGTCCCGGTCTTAACCCGGTCTGTGGTCTTGCTTTGGTCCTGGTCTAGTCCCGGTCTTAACCCGGTCTGTGGTCTTGTTTTGGTCCTGGTCTAGTCCCGGTCCTAACCCGGTCTGTGGTCTTGTTTTGGTCCTGGTCTAGTCCCGGTCTTAACCCGGTCTGTGGTCTTGTTTTGGTCCTGGTCTAGTCCCGGTCTTAACCCGGTCTGTGGTCTTGTTTTGGTCCTGGTCTAGTCCCGGTCTTAACCCGGTTTGTGGTCTTGTTTTGGTCCTGGTCTAGTCCCGGTCTTAACCCGGTCTGTGGTCTTGTTTTGGTCCTGGTCTAGTCCCGGTCTTAACCCGGTTTGTGGTCTTGTTTTGGTCCTGGTCTAGTCCCGGTTCGCTCTTGGACTCGTCGCTGATGTTGGGCGACCCCGAAATGGCCGACAGGAAGTGTCTCCATGACGACGACGAGGAGGAGAGGGACGTCCTTCCCGTGGACCTGCCAATCATCTGTCCCCGCCTCCTGGACCCCGCTCAGCCAATCAGCTCGCAGCACCCGGCCCCCGCTCCACAGCGCCCCCCGAAGAGCCCCAAGCGCATGGGCGTCCACCACCTGCACCGCAAAGACAGCCTGACCCGCGCCCAGGAGCAAGGCACTCTGCTCGACTGAACCCACAACCCACTGACCCGCACTCAGGAGCAAGGCACTCTGCTGGACTAGAACCCCCAACCCCACTGACCCACTGACCCGCGCCCAGGAGCAAGGCACTCTGCTGGACTAGAACCCCCAACCCCACTGACCCGCGCCCAGGAGCAAGGCACTCTGCTGGACTAGAACCCCCAACCCCACTGACCCGCGCCCAGGAGCAAGGCACTCTGCTGGACTAGAACCACCAACCCACTGACCCGCGCCCAGGAGCAAGGCACTCTGCTGGACTAGAACCCTCAACCCCACTGACCCACAGACCCCATGCCGACGAGCAAAGCACGCTCTGGACTAGGACCCCCAACCCCCCAGGCCCAGGAGCAAGGCACGCTCTAGACTGAACCCCTGACCCCGAGCCCACGGGCAACACACTCTCTGGACTAGAACCCCCGACCCCACGAGCAAGGCACTCTGCTGCACGATGAACCTGAATGTTTAAATTTTCTGACCCAGGACTCGAACCAGAGACCCTCTGGTGTGAGTGCGAGGGCTAACCACTCTGCCACTGTGCTGCTGAACAAGCCCCGCCCCCTATCCTGTCACTCACACAGGCCCCGCCCTCATAAGCCCCGCCCCGTCTCCTGTCACTCACACAGACCCCCCGCCCTCCTAAGCCCCACCCTCTCCCCCGTCAATCACACAAGCCCCGCCCCCTCTCCTGTCACTCAAACTTTAGCCCCGCCCCTGAGTCTCAAACAGGAAATGATCTCACAGGATTTAAATTTAAATTTCATGATTTAAACTTTTCTTTTAGTTTTTGAAGCGTTTTTTAAAGTTTTAATTTAATGTAACCTGAGTTTAGTTTAATTTTAGACTTTTAATGAGACGTGTTTATGAACGCTACTTTTACTTTTGACTGTTTTCGATTTGAATGTTTCTGCAGAGGCCTGACGGAGCCGCGATCCCGACTCTCGATCCACAACCTGAATCTGGAACTTTCCACGATGGACGAGACTCTAATCGCATTTTTAAAATTAAATTACACAAATTACTAAACGATTTATAAAAAGTAAAAGAGAAAATAGAGCGTTGTCTCGACGGAAGAAAACCGGGACATTTTCTCAGTTTTCCCAAATTTGGTCAGAGATCCTTTCACCAGGATCCGCCGCGTCTCGATGTTTTAGACTCGTTGTAGATGAGGTGTTTTCCCAAAGTCTGGAATAAGAGGAAGTCGAAACATGCAGATCTGTTTCCAAACATCTGACGCTTTTGTGACGCATGAACCTACGGAAGCCGAGAGGGGCCACAACAAACGCAAACACCGCAACAAACACAAAAGCCACAACACAACAAAAAGCCACAACAAAACAAAAAGGAAAGCCACAACGGAAATGACCGCGGGACTCTATTTTAATGCAAACGCCGCAACAAATACAAATGCCACAACACATTAAAAAGCTGCAACACGTTAAAAAGCCGCAACACGTTAACAAAGCCGCAACACGTTAACAAAGCCGCAACACGTTAACAAAGCCGCAACACGTTAACATAGCCGCAACACGTTAACAAAGCCGCAACACGTTAAAAAGCCGCAGCACGTTAAAAAAGCCTCAATACGTTAAAAAGCCGTAACACATTTAAAAAAGCCACAAATGAAAAAGCCGCAACACGTTAAAAAGCCACAACACATCGAAAAACGCCGCAACATGTTAAAAAGCCGCAACATGTTAAAAAGCCACAACATGTTAAAAAGCCACAACACGTTAAAAAGCCACAACACGTTAAAAAGCCACAATGGAAGTGACTGCGGGACTAGATTTTCCGACGGACCGATCAGATTTCATTGTTTCACGTTGTAGTTGTTCTTCACTTGCCGCTTGATCGGTCCGTCGGAAAATAGAGTCCCGCGGTCACTTCTGTTGTGGCATTTTAATGTGTTGTGGCATTTCCGTTTGTGTTGTGGCGTTTGCATTAAAATAGAGTCCCGCGGTCATTTCCGTTGTGGCTTTTTTTTGGTTTGTTGTGGCTTTTTGTTGTGTTGTCGCATTTGTATTTGTTGCGGCGTTTGCGTTTGTTGTGGCCCCTCTCGGCTTCCGTAGTGAACAGAACAAACTGTTTAAAGAAAGAGGGTTTTAATCTCATAGTGGTATCGGTATCGGTATCGAGTCTGTTCCGTAGAATCGCAGACGCGGCACTGACTCTTCACTCACTCTTCGTTTTGGCTTCGTCAGGCCTCCGTACTTCTGTCTGTCTGTCGTGTTTTTAACCAACAACACTGCACTTTTCACCACCGAGCCGCCTGATTGGCCGCTCCCCTCCGGACGAGCCGCCTGATTGGCCGCTCCCCTCCGGACGAGCCGCCCGATTGGTGGATTATTCGTGGATGTATTTAGCACCGATCACAGCCTGAATCACTAATGTATCGACACAGGATTGGACAGGGCCGGTGCATTGTGGGAAACGCGGTCCGGCGCCGTGTTTCCCAGCATGCACCGCGCGCTGAACCCACAGGTCACAGATTGTACCCTCTGACCTCTGACCCCTGCTGTAACGTGTCACTTCCTGTTCGGACTGTTAGAGACGAATGCGTTTATTTTGTAAACGAGTATTTTAAAACAAATTAAATATTTTAAACTTTAGCCCCGCCTCCTGTTCTCTCTCTCTGCTCTCATTGGCTCTTCTCTCTGCATCTGGGTTTAAAGCTGCACTCTGGAACTTTTCTGGAGGAGGCTCCGTCAGACACTTCTCCATGGAGATGTTCTTGCTTTGTCTGGAATGTTCCACAGTATTAAAAGCTTTTTATCTCCACGGAGACCAAACCAGACCAAGTTCCAGGTCAGATCTGTGAGGAGGCGACGCCGCTCACAGGAGGAATGTCTGTTGTTAAAGGGATTTATGAGGTTTAGTCCTGGTTTAGTCCTGGTTTAGTTCTGGTTTAGTCCTTGGATAGTCCTGGTTTAGACATGATTTAGTCCTGGTTTAGACCTGGTTTAGTTCTGGTTTAGTCCTTGGATAGTCGTGGTTTAGACCTGGTTTAGTTCTGGTTTAGACCTGGTTTAGTCCTTGGATAGTCCTTGGATAGTTGTGGTTTAGTTCTGATTTAGTCCTGGTTTAGACCTGGTATAGTTCTGGTTTAGACCTGGTTTAGTCCTTGGATAGTCGTGGTTTAGTTCTGGATTAGTCCTGGTTTAGACCTGGTTTAGTCCTGGTTTAGTCCTGGTTTAGACCTGGTTTAGTCCTGGTTTAGTCCTGGTTTAGTCCTGGTTTAGACCTGGTTTAGTTCTGGTTTAGTTCTGGTTTAAACCTGGTTTAGACCTGGTTTAGTCCTGGTTTAGACCTGGTTTAGTCCTGGTTTAGACCTGGTTTAGTTCTGGTTTAGTTCTGGTTTAAACCTGGTTTAGACCTGGTTTAGTCCTGGTTTAGTCCTGGTTTAGTTCTGGTTTAGACCTGGTTTAGTCCTTGGATAGTCCTGGTTTAGTCCTTGGATAGTCGTGGTTTAGTTCTGGATTAGTCCTGGTTTAGACCTGGTTTAGTCCTGGTTTAGACCTGGTTTAGTCCTGGTTTAGTCCTGGTTTAGACCTGGTTTAGTTCTGGTTTAGTTCTGGTTTAAACCTGGTTTAGACCTGGTTTAGTCCTGGTTTAGTTCTGGTTTAGTCCTGGTTTAGACCTGGTTTAGTTCTGGTTTAGTACTGGTTTAGACCTGGTTTAGTCCTGGTTTAGACCTGGTTTAGTTCTGGTTTAAACCTGGTTTAAACCTGGTTTAGACCTGGTTTAGTCCTGGTTTAGTCCTGGTTTAGTCCTGGTTTAGACCTGGTTTAGTCCTGGTTTAGACCTGGTTTAGTTCTGGTTTAGTCCTGGTTTAGACCTGGTTTAGTTCTGGTTTAGTACTGGTTTAGACCTGGTTTAGTCCTGGTTTAGACCTGGTTTAGTTCTGGTTTAGTTCTGGTTTAAACCTGGTTTAGACCTGGTTTAGTCCTGGTTTAGTCCTGGTTTAGTTCTGGTTTAGACCTGGTTTAGTCCTTGGATAGTCCTGGTTTAGTCCTTGGATAGTCGTGGTTTAGTTCTGGATTAGTCCTGGTTTAGACCTGGTTTAGTCCTGGTTTAGACCTGGTTTAGTCCTGGTTTAGTCCTGGTTTAGACCTGGTTTAGTTCTGGTTTAGTTCTGGTTTAAACCTGGTTTAGACCTGGTTTAGTCCTGGTTTAGTTCTGGTTTAGTCCTGGTTTAGACCTGGTTTAGTTCTGGTTTAGTACTGGTTTAGACCTGGTTTAGTCCTGGTTTAGACCTGGTTTAGTTCTGGTTTAAACCTGGTTTAAACCTGGTTTAGACCTGGTTTAGTCCTGGTTTAGTCCTGGTTTAGTCCTGGTTTAGACCTGGTTTAGTTCTGGTTTAGTTCTGGTTTAAACCTGGTTTAGACCTGGTTTAGTTCTGGTTTTCTACTGGTTTAGACCTGGTTTAGTTCTGGTTTAGTTCTGGTTAGACCTGGGTTTAGTTCTGGTTTAGTTCTGGTTTACTGGTTTAGACCTGGTTTAGACCTGGTTTAGTTCTGGTTTAGACCTGGTTTAGTTCTGGTTTAGTATTGGTTTAGACCTGGTTTAGACCTGGTTTAGTTCTGGTTTAGACCTGGTTTAGTTCTGGTTTAGTACTGGTTTAGACCTGGTTTAGTTCTGGTTTAGTATTGGTTTAGACCTGGTTTAGTTCTGGTTTAGTACTGGTTTAGACCTGGTTTAGTTCTGGTTTAGTCCTGGTTTAGTTCTGGTTTAGTCCTGGTTTAGTTCTGGTTTAGACCTGGTTTAGTCCTGGTTTAGACCTGGTTTAGTTCTGGTTTAGACCTGGTTTAGTTCTGGTTTAGACCTGGTTTAGTCCTGGTTTAGACCTGGTTTAGTCCTGGTTTAGTCCTGGTTTAGTCCTGGTTTAGACCTGGTTTAGTTCTGGTTTAGTTCTGGTTTAAACCTGGTTTAGACCTGGTTTAGTTCTGGTTTAGTACTGGTTTAGACCTGGTTTAGTTCTGGTTTAGACCTGGTTTAAACCTGGTTTAGTTCTGGTTTAGACCTGGTTTAATTCTGGTTTAGTACTGGTTTAGACCTGGTTTAGTTCTGGTTTAGTACTGGTTTAGACCTGGTTTAGTTCTGGTTTAGTTTACTGGTTTAGACCTGGTTTTAGTTCTGGTTTAGTACTGGTTTAGACCTGGTTTACTGGTTTAGTTTAGACCTGGTTTACCTGGTTTAGTCCTGGTTTAGACCTGGTTTAGACCTGGTTTAGTCCTGGTTTAGTCCTGGTTTAGACCTGGTTTAGTTCTGGTTTAGTTCTGGTTTAGTCCTGGTTTAGTTCTGGTTTAGACCTGGTTTAGTTCTGGTTTGATGAGTCGTTCAGTGAAAACCTGTGAAACGTGCGTCTGATAAAAACACAAACATGTAAACATATATTTATATTATATTATATTTATATTATATTATTTACACGTACATATAAATCTGTATGTTTATATAATATAAATATATGTTTACTTGTTTATTTAAATGTCTCAGCTCAACATGTAAAACTGTGTCAGTGTTTGTCTTATTGCTCCATCTAGTGGGAGAAAAGTGCAACAGCACAAAAATAAACGGCCGCTCAGTTTAATGTTTAATGTTTTAATGTTTTAATTCTAAACGGAGAAATAATCCGGTGTTTAAAGAATCACAAACTGAAAAGATGAACGAGGAGGAGGAGACGGTTTTACATGACACTTTAAAAGTGCACGGCGACATCGGGGTTGTTCTGGACTCTGCATCACGCACATCACGCACACACGCACACGCACATCACGCACAGCACGCACATCACGCACATCACGCACATCACGCACAGCACGCACAGCACGCACAGCACGCACAGCACGCACAGCACGCACAGCACGCACAGCACGCACAGCACGCACAGCACGCACAGCACGCACAGCACGCACACGGATCAATAACAAACATTACGCACGGGTCATTGATTACTTATTCTAATAATTCTCATCCAAATCTTATGACTAAAAACGAAAACTTATGTTTAACGAAACAAAATGGCGATATTTCTGGGATGAATATAAATCTAAAATCAGCTAAATGACCTTAAACTTAAAAAAACTGATAAGATTTGCATCATGAAATATGATCATCATTGTTACAGCGCCACACACAGGTGTGACAGGTGTATTACACCGTTTTCACTCGGCTCCGTTGTCGTCTGGATGTGAAGATTTATTGATCCGACACGTGTGCGGACAAAAAATAGATAAATAAAAATCCATGATCAGTGTTTGGCTGAAAACACTTTAACTTCACCGACTGAAAAACACTGGGAGGAGAAAAGATCATATGAACAAACTGCGCTTTTAGGCGTAAAAGTCACATCTGATACTTTGACTCTTCTTCATCACGCCCTTAAACGCGCTGCAGTTAAAATACAACAGGGCGTCTCCGGAGTGACGTCACACGCTCTTCAGACAGGTGCCACAGGAGACAGGTGTCACAGGAGACAGGTGCCACAGCGGACAGGTGTCACAGCGGACAGGTGCCACTCAGACATGATGAACGCCTCTCAGCAGCAGCAGGTTTGTCCAGAGCCGCGCGGGGACATGCCACGCAGGGAGCACGAGCTCAAGGTGAAGGTTCACCTGAAGAAGACCGGGAAAATCCGTAAATTCCGAATGAACAGGAGTGAAGTCACGTTCTCTGCGCTGAAGTCAAAAATCCTTGAGATATGCAACATCAAACTCCCGATGATCGGCATCGAAATCCAATACAAAGGTCAGATTATTATTGACTTTGAATCGGAACAATTCAATTCAAGTATTTCATTAAACTGAAGCAGACTCGTTAAATAATCAGATCACTGTGTGTGGCGAGCGTTTTTACATTTACATTACTAAGTTTGACTCCGGAATAAAAACTATAGACATAAACAACGTGTTTCCGACGAGGCGTGACGTCATTTTGGCCCGTGTGAATTGTCCTTTTAGACTCTAAGTTTGACCAGATGAAAGTTGGAGATTTCGGTAATTCAGTTTGTAGGAGCTATATGCTTATTTTGTTGAGTCTAAAATTTGTTTATTATTTTTGTTTGTTAGTTAGTTTACTAATTTAGTTTTGTTAATGTGTATAATATATTTTTGCTGTGTTAATATTATTCTTGCTAATTTCTTAGTTTAAATTGGTATTATTTACATTAGCACCTCCTTTTTGTTTTTGGTTTAATTCGAGTCACCTAGGGGATAAAAGAGGGTGGTACACGTAGACCAGAGTGACCTGGGGCCTATGGTTTTTTACCAGTCACGAGGAGAAGCAGCAGGAGTCGCCTTAAACATGTTTTCCTTGTTGTTTGCCCAAACTGGAAAATAAACCTTGGAAAATCATCTCTTGTCATGAACATTGATTTGTGCTGCGTAAACCACATACCCATGGTGCCCAAAGGTGATTATTTGAGTTATGTTTAGTTCTGAGTTTGCCCACGCTTTTGTTTGTTACTTTTATTTGACAAATAGTCACTACACAGTTTATACTGAGCAACACGGAAGTACACAAATCTGCAATGACGTCAGTGAAAACCACATTCAGCTCGTCACATCATAAATAATAATTGACATGACAATAACGTGTTATTCAGTTTTGACTCTGCTGACTGAAAGTTAAAGATCTCAAACGTCATTATGACGTCATGACGCAGAAAGTACCTCGTTGTCTGACTCCTGCACAATTCGTCCAAAAAGTCATTTGTCCCTAAAGCTAAACAACCATCAGTGTTAAAATGAGTTTTTGTCGTTTCAGTCGAGAGCATCGAGAGCAAGAACAAAAAGAACAAAAAGAACAAAAAATAAATAAAAAAAACCCTAATGTGCCTTTGGTTCTTACTGATAAATGAACTTTCCTTTTACAGCTGCAGGTCCGTGTGGAAACGCTCCCGCCTGAAGTGGATCATTTACACACAAACTCTGCGACGTCATTTCACCTCAACAAACTCCAATTCAACATCTGGAATTATATTTGGACCAGGCACAATGACATTTATAGACATCTCCAATTTCAGAAATCTCTAATCAAAATTCATTACAAGATCTCGAAAACTTGGTAAAAGAAACTGAAAACTAAATTATGACTAGTTTGGGACAGTCAGAATTTAGTTATATTTTTACAAAATCATTCAGCCCAGTCCAGATCTTCATTTACAAGATCTGAAAAGGAGCATGTAGAGATCTTCACCTGAGGTGAATTAAAGATAAATGAACTTGACTTGTCACAATCTAATTGTAGAATCTTAAACCAGAACAACAGGTATCTATAATTTTCTGTAATTTACGTTGTGAGTTTCCGTAATTATGAAACCAAACAAATGAACAGTAAAGTGTCGTCATTTGCCTGGGAGAATGTCAGTGTAATCATCTGAAATGTTCTTTTCTTTTAAATGTTAAAAGTGTTTACCAAAGCTTCTGCTCCTCAGTGTCAGGTTCCTCGTGTCCCTGTGGGACTCACGTCACATTTTGTGGTTTCCATTTGTGTTTAAATCCTCTTAAAGTTCAGATGATGATCACATGACTCAGGTCTGGTGTGTTCAGGTCTGTTTCAGACCAGAACCTTTTCTCCAGGTTCATCTGAGCGCGTCTCAAACTGTGGCTCTGGGCTCAGAGGGAGATGATGTTGTGGAGCTGTGGAGCGCAGGTGAACAGCGCCACACGGTGGTGACAGGTGGAGTAACAGTGTGTGATTTCAGATGAAGATGGAGACATGGTGCTGTGCACTTCAGACGAGGAGCTGAGCATCGCCCTGGAGGAAAGCGCCGCAAACGGGAAATTCACCATTTCAGTTTATGGTAAAATGTTTTAAAGTTGGGTTGACCTTTGACCTCTGGTGTTACACTGGGTTTAGTGAATCAAACGTATGAACAAAAAGGCTCTTTGAACTCGTCACAGAAACGTCCCGTCCTGAGACGTTTACACTTATCTGTGACGTGATTGGCCAAAACAGGAAGTGCTTCAGATCCACGGCTGTAAATGACGTCACGAGGATTTAACCAACTATAACAAATATTTATTCAACTCAAATTCTTTATGGAACTTCATTTCAACACACGGAGGTTTAAACTTTATATACTAGATTCCTTGTCACCACATGAGTGTTAAAGCTGGAAGAACACGGAGCTTTAAACACACTTAAACTTTAAAGTGTTTTCCTAAAATAAATGTTTTGACGAAGGATCGTCTTTGTACAACTGTTCAACAACAAACAAATCACTTTTCCTGTAGTGAATTTATCAGTGTTTATAATTTTCCAGTGACACCAAGAGAACGTGTGATTGTTTTTGACTCTGTTCTGGAGTGAAATCTCTGATGTTCATTCATGTTCATGATTCTGACGAAGCTCCGGCTCAGACTGAGCTGATTATTGATCTGACTCATTTAAACTTTAACACAAATAACAAAAGAGTCCAGCCTCTGTTTGTGTTTTTAACATTTACAGACATTAACTGGAACTATGTCCGGCTTTTGTCTAGAAAATATTTTATAAATAATAAAAAGGCTGTTGAGGTCTGAAGGTCCTGCAGATGTTTCTGTTGACGGCGTCACAAACATAAATCATCTTTACTCGTTTAAACTTTCCCTCGTGTCAAACGCTCAAATCTTTTGGAATGACATATTTGTGTTTGTGAATCAAAGCTTGATTCTATTTTAAATTAAATCTGCAATTTCATGTAAAACATGGACTCTTTGGTGTCGTTGAAAACATATTTCTACAAATAAATAAATGTGTTGAAGTTAATCTTATCAAACTGTCAGATCCACTGCTGTAAATTTTAAGAGTCAAAAATTCAGACTTGTATTTCAGTCGCTCTTTTCCTCTGAGATAAATTCTTTAAATTATTGCAAAAAATCCCAAAGCCCTGAAAACAAAAGCACTTTGTTTAGAATGAGATTTAAAAATGTGAAAGTGTTTATTATTTTTCTACATTTGTATGACGACGTGCGGTGAAGACATTGAGCTTGTGTCCTGTGAATATAAATCCTGAAGCCTCCAGCCTCCTGTTGATGTTTATACCACTCGGTTTTACTTTGTATATTTAAAAAAACAAACACACAGCTCCACTGACGCAGCGCCCTCTTGGTCCTTTCAGAAATCAACATCTATGACGATTTCGACTGAGCCCCGCCCCCGTGGATGACATCACAGCGGCGCCGGAGCAGAGACGCTGATCCTGCTTCTTCAGTTTGATATTATTGATTTGGAGATTTTAACTGTAAACATCTGCCAAAACCTGAAATAAACCGAAATAAACTGATACCAGACACTGAAATATGATTGTGTCTCGTCTTTATGGTCACAATGTCCACGTTTACATGAGGATTTTAATTCCAAATGAATAATTCTGAATTCAAATCTTCTCTTCTTGTTTCCATGTAAATAATAATGTTGAATTGTTGTTTTCGTGTTACACTTGAGCTGCTCCCGTCTTTTCTGTCTCTGTCTGGGTTTGTGGTTTCTCCACCGACACAAACACCATCCAGACTTTTATAACCCGCAGTGGTTCTGATGATAATTGTTGTGCAGCAGCTGGAATTGTCTCATCACACTTAAAGTTGGCAACACTGTGATTTTTGGCCCTTTTTGAGATGATTTTTCACTTGTGCGTCTGTTGTTTCTGTTTTTGGGATCAGGCCGAGTTTTGGCTTCATCTTTGTGTAGTTTACATGAGATAAAAAGAACCAATGAATCCCTCACGACCAGCTCCAGATCGACAAATGAAGGTCACAAGAAAATCAAATCTGTCTGAATCCATTTGCCTTTCGTGAGGGTTTCACTGTTGAACTCGTTTATTCAGTGTGAGAACATGAATCGTGAGCTGTGAACTTTTAAACCCTGAGGTTTGGTCGAACAGTTTGAGCTGGAGCTGAGAGAAACCATCAGAAATATCACACAGTGTAGCGTCCGACTTTATGTCTGTCGCTGAGGAGGAGAAACGAAGAAGACAAAAGCTCAGCCCACTCCCACATCCTGATCACAAATCCAAAGAGACGTGGATCAAAGTCCCGAGACACGACTGGTGGAGCCGGATCGAAGGACGACACGACGAACATGAAGCACCAGAATTATTTTAACAAGAAGAAACGACAAACAAGATCCAGGAACCAAATTCACTCAGATTTAAAATCAGAAGAAAACAAACACTTCAATATTAAGTTTAACAAATTAAGTGTTTACATCAACTTTTTAAAGAGGAATTCAGTTTTATTCAGAATTAAATCTCTCATGTAAACGTGGCGACTGAGTTCAAATCAAACTCAGAAGGTTTGTTTAGTTTGTAAAGTGTAACAGAGACAGAGCAGTGCCTGGTGTTAGCGTCACACTCTGAGCTGCTGTGTGTGTCTCACTGTAGGATCTTGACTCTGGTGGTGACGGGACATTTGTCGTGTGTTTATAAAAACAGTTGTGGAGACGTTGTAGAGTTTCAGGAGACGACGTGCTCCAGGACGCCCTGACGAATCAGCTGCTCACATTTCCACCGCGGCAGGAAGTGCTGGAGACCAAACAGGAAGTACAAACGATTACAAAACTGGAATAAAAATGAATTCCCTGAAATTTTCCTCCTGAATCTACTCAAACAACAGTAGCAGTACAGTCGCAGTACTGTCGCAGTAGTATCGCAGTACTGTCGCAGTAGTATCGCAGTACTGTCGCAGTAGTATCGCAGTACTGTCGCAGTAGTATCGCAGTACTGTCGCAGTAGTATCGCAGTACTGTCGCAGTAGTATCGCAGTACTGTCGCAGTAGTATCGCAGTACTGTCGCAGTAGTATCGCAGTACTGTCGCAGTAGTATCGCAGTACTGTCGCAGTAGTATCGCAGTAGTATCGCAGTATTATCGCAGTAGTATCGCAGTACTGTCGCAGTAGTATCGCAGTACTGTCGCAGTAGTATCGCAGTACTGTCGCAGTAGTATCGCAGTACTGTCGCAGTAGTATCGCAGTAGTATCGCAGTAGTATCGCAGTACTGTCGCAGTAGTATCGCAGTACTGTCGCAGTAGTATCGCAGTACTGTCGCAGTAGTATCGCAGTACTGTCGCAGTATTATTGCAGTAGTATCGCAGTAGTATGGCAGTAGTATCGCAGTAGTATCGCAGTACTGTCGCAGTAGTATCGCAGTACTGTCGCAGTAGTATCGCAGTAGTATTGCACAGAGGTGGTGTTACAAATGTTCCTGAGTGTCTCTAAAGGCCTCAGACTTAGAGCAGTTTGTTTTTCTCTCAATGTGACATGAAATGAGAACAGTTTTACTTTAAAACATTTTTAATCATAAGAAAAATAATCATCATAAGTAACAGATGTAAACAAAAATGTAACTGTACCAGCAAAAAAATAAAACACTTTCAGTTCTGGTTTTCTACTCGGCGACAGAAAGAATAAGACGAGTTTTTAATCCACTATAATTCAAATAAACAGAGACGTGTTTGTCTCAAGAACAACGAGGAAAAACAGACAATAAACAGATAAAAACCCCCAAAACAAAACAAAAGAGAAAAACAGTGAAGGTCCCAGACTGTAAAGTCGTGTTCTGCTCTCAGGACTCACCTGACTGTTCCTCTTCAACAGAATCACTGTTCCATCGTCAATCTCCAGCTCACCGTGATCCTTCACACACCTCACCTGAAACACAACACCTGCTTCAGTCCCGGTCGTAGTCCCGGTCGTAGTCCCGGTCGTAGTCCCGGTCGTAGTCCGGTCGTAGTCCGGTCGTAGTCCCGGTCGTAGTCCCGGTCGTAGTCCCGGTCGTAGTCCCGGTCGTAGTCCCGGTCCAGACCTGGATGTAGAGGCTCTTGGGGGGTCTGGTGTCCTGGGTGATGTCGAGTCCTTCTCCGTTTCCCAGACTCTTCATGAACGAAGCCAAAGACTTTTTATACTGAGAAAACCACTGCACCTGAAACACGACAGGACAGGGTCAAACCGCCGACAGGACAGGGTCAAACCGCCGACAGGACAGGGTCAAACCGCCGACAGGACAGGGTCAAACCGCCGACAGGACAGGGTCAAACCGCCGACAGGACAGGGTCAGTATGAGCTCCTGTCAGCTTCTGTCTACTCCTCTCATAGTACAGGACGCAGTAGTCGCAGTACGGGACGCAGTAGCTGTAGTAGTCAGTAGTATAGGACATAGTAGCTGTAGTACAGGACACAGTAGTCTCAGTACAGTCGTAGTACAGAATGCAGTATTCCGTAGTAGTCCATAGTACAGGATGTAATATTCTGTAATAGTCCGTAGTACAGGAAGTAGTAGTCTGTAGTACAGGATGTAGTAGTCTGCAGTAGTCCGAGTGCAGGATGCAGTAGTCCGAGTGCAGGATGCAGTAGTCCGTAGTAGTCCGTAGTAGTCCGTAGTAGTCCATAGTAGTCCGTAGTACCTCTTCTGCAGACATGTGGAAGCGGACATTAGGGGGCAGCACTGAGCCGTACTCCCAGCGCAGAGCTCGGATCCTCAACAGCCGGTCGTATCTGGAACATCACATCACCACGGCAACGGGTCAAAACAAGTCATCAAGTAAAAGTACTTTCACAGAATACTTGTACTGGAAATGTGTAACTGAGTACTGTATTTTTGGGACGATAAGTGTCACTTTTGTTCATGGTTTGGTAGTTTCTGTGACTTAAACTCAGGTGTGAGAGTTTGGTTAAACTTGTTCTGTTCTGTTGTTTATGTTATATTTATCTGAAGAACTGTGAAATATGTGACGTTAACAGTCTGTTGTTCTCTTCTATTGTTACCTCCGCCAAGGAGGTTATGTTTTGCCGGCGTTTGTCTGTTTATTTGTTTGTTTGTTTGTCTGTTAGCAACGTAACTCAAAAAGTTATGGACTGATTTTGATGAAATTTTCAGGATTTGTTGGAAATGTGAAAAGGAAGAACTGATTTCATTTTGGGGCTGATCCGGAAGAAATCCTGGATTCTGGATCACTTTAAAATTTTAGTTAACATTGTGGTAAATGGGGCCAAAAATTGTGTTTCTCAATATCTCGGTTAATTATTGACCAAACCCCATGAAATTTGACTCAGGGATGGACAATGGGATCTTCTTTCATATTCCAAAGGCTGATCCGGATCTGATCCAGAAGACTGATTTTATCGCAATTTATATAAAAAAATGGGGGTAGTCCTTGGCGGAGATCTGCGCTCTCTGAGTGCTTTTCTAGATTTTACTACAACTTGGTCCTTGGTCCTTGGTCCCTGGTCCAGTCCCTGGTCCAGTCCCTGGTCCAGTCCCTGGTCCAGTCCCTGGTCCAGTCCCTGGTCCAGTCCCTGGTCCAGTCCCTGGTCCAGACTCACAGATATGCAGTGAGGCAGCGTTGGTTCCGGAGGAGGCAGCAGTGTCTCAGTTTGATGGACGGGATGAGCTCGGAGCGTCCGTCCGCTTTCGCCTCGCTCCTGATAAAACAACCACCAAAAAAAGAAAAAAACACACAAATGTGAGTTTTATTTTACTATCAAAGTGAAACGCGACAACATCACATTTTATTAAACCCAGTCCCGGTCCCCTCTGTGGTACTCACACGTCGGCCTGGTTCTGCTCAAACAGCGCCTCCATCTCCTGCAGCACCTGCCTCACTCCATCCTCCTGAAACAAGACCAGACCTGGTTTAGTCCCTGGTTTAGTCCCTGGTTTAGTCCCTGGTTTAGTCCCTGGTTTAGTCCCTGGTTTAGTCCCTGGTTTAGTCCTTGGTTTAGTTCTGGTTTAGACCCGGTTTAGTCTTTGGTTTAGTCCTGGTTTAGTACCGGTTAGTCCCGGGTTAGTCCCGGGTTACTCCCCGGTTTAGTCTTTGGTTTAGTCCTGGTTTAGTCCCGGTTTAGTCCCTGGTTTAGTCTTTGGTTTAGTCTTTGGTTTAGTCTTTGGTTTAGTCTTTGGTTTAGTCCTGGTTTAGTCCTGGTTTAGTCCCTGGTTTAGTCCCGGTTTAGTCCCGGTTTAGTCCCTGGTTTAGTCTTTGGTTTAGTCCTGGTTTAGTCCTGGTTTAGTCCCTGGTTTAGTCCCGGTTTAGTCCCGGTTTAGTCCCTGGTTTAGTCTTTGGTTTAGTCCTGGTTTAGTCCTGGTTTAGTCCCTGGTTTAGTCCCGGTTTAGTCCCGGTTTAGTCCCGGTTTAGTCCCTGGTTTAGTCTTTGGTTTAGTCCCGGTTTAGTCCCGGTTTAGTCTCACGTTAAACGCGGGCAGTTGTCCGTCGTTCATTCGGTGAAGCTCCCGCACGAGCTCCAGCGCTTTCTCCCCGAACATGGCGCTGAAAAAACAACTTTAGAACACTTCAGAACCCTCTGAAACACTTCACAAACCCGCGTCGACACTCTCAGACTCGATTAAACCCTCTTAGACCCGGTTAAACTCGTATAAACTCGGTAAAACTCCGGTGTTTGTTAGTCCGTTTAAGATCTCAGGTTTCGCGGGTAAAGTGTGTTGTGATGACGTACCCGGAAGCATGAGTGTTTATTTTTATTTTTACTTTTCTATTAACGAAATAATTCAACGCCTTTTCAGTCATTTTAACATAAACATTTATTTAACATTAATAATATTCAGGAAAAGATCAAATAAATTGTAAAAAAAAAAAAAAAAAAAAAGAAGACATTGATACGTATGACAGGGATCCGAACATGGATAGGAAGCGTTTTTTTTTTTTAATGAAATAATTCAGTGCTTTTACAGTAATATTAACATAAACATACATCTAACATTAACATAAATATTCAGAAAAAAACTGAATAAAATTGTTAAAAAAAAAAAAAAAAAAAAACATTGATACGTATGAAAGGGATCGGAAGCGTGAGTGTGCGGCTTCCGGTCGTGGATCTGTCATCTTCAAACTTTGTCTCTCTTTCTGACTTTAAACTCGTTTTAAACTGATTTTAAACTCGTTTTGAGCGCTACAAACCTGCGGGAAATGAGGAGCGGCGGGCCCGGTCCTCTCCGCGGCGGGAGATAAAGGTGAGGACTCCAACTCTCGGCAGAAAAGTGCAGAAAAGTGCAGTATTATTCTGATTTTATCCTCAGATCTGACATCAGTCCACTTCCTCAAAGTGACCAGCCGAAACTCTGAAGCATCCGAGAGGTTTAGACCTGGATTAGTCCTGGTTTAGTCCTGGTTTAGACCTGGTTTAGACCCTAGTTTAGACCCTAGTTTAGTCCTGGATTTGTCCTGGTTTAGACCTGGTTTAGTCCTGGTTTAGACCTGGTTTAGACCCTAGTTTAGACCTGGTTTAGTCCTGGTTTAGTCCTGGTTTAGACCTGGTTTAGACCCTAGTTTAGTCCTGGATTAGTCCTGGTTTAGACCTGGTTTAGTCCTGGTTTAGTCCTGGTTTAGACCCTAGTTTAGACCCTAGTTTAGTCCTGGATTAGTCCTGGTTTAGTCCTGGATTAGTCCTGATTTAGACCTGGTTTAGTCCTGGATTAGTCTCTCGATTAGTCCTGGTTCAGTCCTGGTGTAGTCTCTGTTTTTGTCCTGGTTTAGTCCTGGTTTAGACCTGGTTTAGTCCTGGATTAGTCTCTGTTTTAGTCCTGGTTTAGTCCCTGGTTTAAATCACTTTGGGAGTTTTTCGGGAGTTTTCAGACGATCTTAAAACTGTATGAATAGTGTAATAAACCTGTAATAATACTGTAAAGAATACTATAATAATACTGTAATAAAACTGTAAGAATACTTTTTTAATACTGTAATATGACTGTAAGAATATTGTAATAATAATTTAAAGAATAGTGTAAGAAGAGTGTAGTAATACTATAATACTAATGCAACACTACTGTAATAATACTGTAAAAATAGAGTAAAAATACTGTAATAAAACTATAATACTACAATATTACTGTAATACTATACTAGAATACTGTAATAATACTGTAATAATACTTTAATAATACTGTCATAATACTTAGACAAACACAGGGAAATGATTTGGACACAATGTAAAATAATAACAGAAAGTAAAAATATAAATGTGTTTTATTACACTATTATTACAGTATTTTTACAATTTTATTTTCTGTCCAGTCTGCGGCGCACAGACACACACACACACACACACACACACACACACACACACACACACACACACACACACACACACACACACACACACACACACACACACACACACACACACACACAGACACACACACACACACACACACACACACACACACACACACACACACACAGACACACACACACACACACACACACACACACACACACACACACACACACACACACACAGACACACACACACACACACACACACACACACACACACACACACAGCACACACACACACACACACACACACACACACACACACACACACACACACAGACACACACACACACACACACACACACACACACACACACACACACACACACACACACACACACACACACACACACACACACACACACACAGACACACACAGACACACACACACACACACACACACACACACACACACACACACACACACACACACACAGACACACACACACACACACACACACACACACACACACACACACACACACACACACACACACACACACACACACACACACACACACACACACACAGACACACACACACACACACACACACACACACACACACACACACACACACACACACACACACACACACACACACACACACACACACACACACACACACACACACACACACACACACACACACAGACACACACACACACACACACACACACACACACACACACACACACACACACACACAGACACACACACACACACACACACACACACACACACACACACACACACACACACACACACACACACACACACACACAGACACACACACACACACACACACACACACACACACACACACACACACACACACACACACACACACACACACACACACACACACACACACACACACACACACACACACACACACACACACACACACACACACACACACACACACACACACACACACACACACACACACACACACACACACACACACACACACACACACACACACACACACACAGACACACACACACACACACACACACACACACACACACACACACACACACACACACAGACACACACAGACACACACACACACACACACACACACACACACACACACACACACACACACACACACACACACACACACACACACACACACACACACACACACACACACACACACACACACACACACACACACACACAACACACACACACACACACACACACACACACACACACACACACACACACACACACACACACACAGACACACACACACACACACACACACACACACACACACATACAGACACACACACACACACACACACAGACACACACACACACACACACACACAGCACACACACACACACACATACACACACAGACACACACACACACACACACACACACACACACACACACAGACACACACACACACACAGACACACACACAGACACACACACACACACACACACACACACACACACAGCACACACACACACACACACACACACACACAGACACACACAGACACACACACACACACACACACACACACACACACACACACACACACACACACACACACACACACACAGACACACACACACACACACACACACACACAGACACTTTTCAGGTTTATTCAGGTGGATTTGTAAAGAACCTGTCCGGACAGTTTCTACACCCACAACACACACAATAAAAAACAAACATGATCTGTTATTATGGACACACACACAACACACACACACACACACACACACACACACACACACAGACACACACACACACACACACACAAACACACACACACACAACACACACACACAGACACACACACAGACACACACACACACACCTTTTCTTAGAATACCAAAAGCATAAGGGCACTGCAAGATAAATACAAATACAAGTCTGATTCCCGGGAGACTCTGCATCACCTCTCTTCCTCCTCCTCCTCTTCTCCTTCTCTTCCTCCTCCTCCTCCTCCTCCTCTTCTTCCTCCTCCTCTTCTCCTCTTCTTTCTCCCGGGACAGGTTCAGTCGTTGCTCCGGTTTGTCCGGTTTCTCCGGATGGAGCGATTCTGTGCTCGCTGCTCTGATTCCTCTCCTCCCTCTCTCCTCTCTCCTCTCTCCTCCTCCTCTCTCTCTCTCTCTCTCTTCTCTCTCTTCTCTCTCCTCTCTCTTCTCTCTTCTCTCTGCTTCAGTCTTGTTTTTAGGATGTGATTTGAAGCTTGTGTGTTTTTGGAGCTCGTTTGTCCCACTCTCTCTCCTCTTGTTTTTGGGCTCGTTTGTTTTTGGGGCTCGTTTGTTTTGAATCTCGTTTGTCCCACTCTGTCCGGGCTCCGTGAAGGCGGCGGGCGCGGGTCACGTGGTGCTGGTTCTGTGTCTTGATTGGCTGTGGCCGCGTGGATCAGCTGCTCGGTGCGGACTCACGGACAGCGGCTCTCGCACCGGCGGCTCTCGCACCGGCGGCTCTCGGCCTCTCCGCGGTCTCTCTCCGGTCCCAGCCCCCGGCGCCTGATCCGCGGGACGCACAGCCGACCCCGTGACCCCCGCCGCCCGCAGCCCGGCCGCTCCTCACGCCGCTGGGGCCGCTCTGTTTCAGGGATGCGTAAGCGGAACGCGCCGGCGCCCGCGGAGCAGCACAGCGGCTCTGAGCGGGACTCACAGCCCGGACCCAAGCGCCATCCCCGGGCACACGCAGCGCAGGCGGACGGGGAGCAGCCGGGAGCCATGGGGAAGCGCTTCAGGAGGTAAGACTCGACCAGAACCGGACCGGGACCCGAGCAAAACCCGAGAAAAACCCGAGCAGAACCGGTTTATCTGGGATCCAATCAGGACAAAGGTGAAGTCAGAGCGAACCAATGAGCGCGAGCAGGTGCAGCACAGGTGACTCGTAATCCCCAAAGACCTGCTCACCTGGGCTGGGCTAGACCTGGGTTAGACCTGGTTCAGGCTGGATAGTTTGTAAACACTTTTACACCTGGTTCAGTGTTTTGTGTCCTGCACTGGGTCAGTCACATCTGGTCCAGACCTGGTCCAGTCCTGGTCCAGTCCTGGTCTAGTTCTGCAGATTGAGGTCAGAGGTCAGTCCAGGGTTCAGACGCTGATTCTGCATTTTCACTTCCCGCCGTGACAGAACTCAGAAGTGTCTTTAGTCCAGAGACACGAGACTAAACCAGGACTAAACTAGGACTGAACCAGGTCTAAACCAGGTCTAACCCGGGTCTCAGTGGGTCTGTTCTGTGTTAATAATTCAGTGCAGATTGTGTAACAGACAAATTATTCTCACATTACACCTCCAAAGACCACTGAGTACACACAGTACTACAAATACTACTACTACTACTACAAATACTATGAATACTACTACTACTACTACAAATACTACTAATACTATAAATGCTACTGCTACTACTACTACTACAAATACTATGAATACTACTACTACTATTACTACTATTACTAATACTATTACTACTAGTCTTTTAGTACTCATGGACCGGTCTTGGTCTCGAGACTACTTTTTTTTATGGTCTGGGTCTGGTCTTGGACTGGTTCAGGTCCTGGTCTTGATCTGGTCTTGAACTCCGTCTGGTCTTGGACTGGGTCTGGTCCTGGTCTGGTCTTGGACTCAGTCTGGTCTTGGACTCAGTCTGGTCTTGGACTCGGTCTGGTCTTGGACTGGGTCTGGTCCTGGTCTGGTCTTGGACTCAGTCTGGTCTTGGACTCGGTCTGGTCTTGGACTTGGTCTGGTCTTGGACTCGGTCTGGTCTTGGACTCGGTCTGGTCTTGGACTGGACTTGGACTCGGTCTGGTCCTGGTCCTGGTCTTGGTCTTGGTCTTTTCTTCTGTTGTTGGTGATAAAGTTGTTCCAGTGTGTGGGACGTTAATCAGATCAAACGGAGATAAACCTGGACTTGGACTTGGACTTTGAGAAACTTTATTGATCCACAGAGAAACGATCACAAAGAAAAGAACCACACCTGAAAACATCAACAAAAACATGAATATAAATGTGACAAAATAAAAACACGTGGAAATGACAAACATGATCTGGATTTAGTCTCAAAGTCTGATCAGTTTTACACATGGAGGTGCTGAAAAGTCCTGGAAAACTCACGAAAAAGTCATGGAAAAGTTTGGAAATGTTGTCAATGAAAAAGCGTGAGAATCCTGATATAAATGTAAATGTGAAGTGTTTAAATGTTTAATTTTTTGTGAAAGGAGCAGAAATCGTGAGTCTGAACTTGAGTCTGCTGCTTTTCACACACGTGGTTTTTGTTTTTTGTTGTTTGTTTTTGTTTTTTTATGAATGAAAAACTAAATAAAAGAGCTGAGTGCAGTTCCTTGTGTGTCCAGCAGGGGCGCTCTCTGGAGGAGGATGCGCAGACTCGTCTTTTGGCTCATGCTTTTCTACGTCTCCATCCCCGTCGTCATCAAACTGTTCCCCTCCATCCAGGCCCGACTCGTCTATCTCAACTTCGGTCAGTCCGGATTTAGACCTGGTTTAGTCCTGGTTTAGTTCTGGTTTAGTCCTGGTTTAGTCCTGGTTTAGTCCTGTTTTAGTCCTGGTTTAGTCCTGTTTTAGTCCTGGTTTAGTCCTGGTTTAGACCTGGTTCAGTCCTGGTTCTGTTTTAGTCCTGTTTTAGTTCTATTTTAGACCTGGTTTAGACCTGGTTTAGACCTGGTTTAGTCCTGGTTTAGTCCTGGTTTAGTTCTGGTTTAGACCTGGTTTAGTTCTGGTTTAGTTCTGGTTTAGTTCTGGTTTAGACCTGGTTTAGACCTGGTTTAGTTCTGGTTTAGACTTGGTTTAGTTCTGGTTTAGTTCTGGTTCAGTTCTGGTTCAGTCCTGGTCCAGTCCTGGTTTAGACCTGGTTTAGTCCTGGTTTAGTCCTGGTTTAGTCCTGGTTTAGTCCTGGTTTAGACCTGGTTTAGACCTGGTTTAGTCCTGGTTTAGTCCTGGTTTAGACCTGGTTTAGACCTGGTTTAGTCCTGGTTCAGTCCTGGTTCTGTTTTAGTTCTATTTTAGACCTGGTTTAGACCTGGTTTAGTCCTGGTTTAGTTCTGGTTTAGACCTGGTTTTGTTCTGGTTTAGACCTGGTTTTGTTCTGGTTTAGACCTGGTTTAGTTCTGGTTTAGTTCTGGTTTAGACTTGGTTTAGTCCTGGTTCAGTTCTGATTGAGTTCTGGGTCTGGTTGAGTCCTGGTTGAGTTCTGGGTCTGGTTCTGTTTCAGTTCGGGTTCCGTACTTCATTGACCTCAGACGACCTTTGGATCAGGGTCTGAATCACACCAACAACTTTTACCTGGAACCAGAGTCCGGAACCCGGATCGGAGTCTGGTCAGTCCCACCTCTCCCCACCTATCCCCACCTATCCCCACCTATCCCCACCTATCCCCACCTCTCCCCACCTCTCCCCACCTATCCCCACCCCCACCTATCCCCACCTATCCTCCATCCCCACCTATCCCCACCTATCCCCACCTCTCCCCACCTCTCCCCACCTATCCCCACCTATCCCCACCTATCCCCACCTATCCCTCCATCCCCACCTATCCCTCCATCCCCACCTATCCCCACCTATCCCCATCTCTCCCCACCTATCCCTCCATCCCCACCTATCCCCCTCTCCCATCCCCACCTCTCCCCACCTATCCCACCTATCCACCTATCCCACCTCTCCCACCTCTCCCCACCTCTCCCCACCTATCCCCACCTATCCCCACCTATCCCCACCTATCCCCACCTCATCCCCACCTCTCCCCACCTATCCCCACCCTCCCCATCCCCACCTATCCCCACCTCTCCCCACCTCTCTCCCCACCTCTCCCACCTATCCCCACCTACCTCTCCCCACCTCTCCCCCACCTCTCCCCACCTCTCCCCACCTATCCCCACCTCTCCCCACCTCTCCCCACCTATCCCCACCTCTCCTCCCCACCTATCCCCACCTATCCCCCACCTCTCCCCACCTCTCCCACCTATCCCACCTCCTCCCCACCTCTCCCCACCTCTTCCCCACCTCTCCCCACCTCCCCACCTCTCCCCACCTATCCCCACCTCTCCCCACCTCTCCCCACCTCCCTCCTCCCCACCTCTTCCCCACCTATCCCTCCATCCCCACCTCTCCCCACCTATCCCCACCCCTCTCCCCACCTATCCCCACCTCCTCCATCCCCACCTATCCCCACCTATCCCCACCTCTCCCTCCATCCCCACTCATCCCTCTCTCCTCTTTTTTCAGGCACACTGTTCCCTCGTTCTTGTGGAGGGAGGCTCAGGGGAAAGATTCTTTTTGGTTCGAGTCGTCGCTTAAATCTGCAAAATCTGTGATTCTGTATCTGCACGGGAACGCAGGAACCAGGTACTACAAGTACTGCGAGTACTACAAGTACTACAAGTACTGCGAGTACTACAAGTACTACAAGTACTACAGATACTACAGATGTGTGTGTGTGGTTTCAGGGGGGGGGATCACCGCGTGCAGCTCTATAAGGTAAAGTGACGCTCTCGAGCACTTCCTGTTTCGTCCAGCGGCGGCGCTCTCACCCTGTTCTCTTTCAGGTCCTCAGCTCACTGGGCTTCCACGTCATCGCCTTCGACTACAGAGGTACAGAGTACACAGAGTACACAGAGTACACAGAGTACACAGTACACGAGTACACAGAGTACACAGAAGTACACAGAAGTACACAGGAGTACACAGAGTACACAGAGTACACAGAGTACACAGGAGTACACAGGAGTACACAGGAGTACACAGGAGTACACAGGAGTCCTTACGGCTCCCTGCAGTACGAGTCTGTACGAGGCTCCACCCCCCAGGCTCCCACACCACAATCCTCCATAAAAACACAAAAACACGACAAACCTGATGTTTGTGCAGGAGTTTGATCACCAGTATGACTGAGCTCTGAAGGGGGAGGGACTTAGTGCAGAGAGCAACATATAAAACATAAATACAGAGTTTTGGGTGAAATAAAAATTTTTAAAAACAATAAAAGGAACATGGACGAGTTACAGTGAAAACCAGTTCAGTCCTGGTTTAGTCCTGGTTGAGTTCTGGTTTAGTCCTGGTTGAGTCCTGGTCTGGTCCTGGTTGAGTTCTGGTTTAGTCCTGGTTGAGTCCTGGTTTAGTCCTGGTTGAGTCCTGGTTTAGTCCTGGTTTAGTCCTGGTTGAGTTCTGGTTTAGTCCTGGTTGAGTCCTGGTCTGGTCCTGGTTGAGTTCTGGTTTAGTCCTGGTTGAGTCCTGGTCTGGTCCTGGTTGAGTTCTGGTTGAGTCCTGGTTGAGTCCTGGTTGAGTCCTGGTCTGGTCCTGGTTGAGTTCTGGTCTGGTCCTGGTCCTGGTTGGTCCTGGTTGAGTCCTGGTCTGGTCCTGGTTGAGTCTGGTTGAGTTCTGGTTTAGTCCTGGTTGAGTCCTGGTCTGGTCCTGGTCTGGTCCTGGTTGGTCCTGGTTGAGTCCTGGTTGAGTCCTGGTTGAGTCCTGGTTGGTCCTGGTCTGGTCCTGGTTGGTCTGGTTGAGTCCTGGTCTGGTCCTGGTTGAGTCCTGGTTGAGTCCTGGTTGAGTCTGGTTGAGTCTGTCTGGTCTGGTTGAGTCCTGGTTGAGTCCTGGTCGTCTGGTTGGTCCTGGTTGAGTCCTGGTCTGGTCCTGGTTGAGTCCTGGTTGAGTCCTGGTCCTGGTCTGGTCTGGTTGAGTCCTGGTTGAGTGGTCTGGTCCTGGTTGGTCCTGGTTGAGTCTGGTCTGGTTGAGTCCTGGTTGAGTCCTGGTCTGGTCCTGGTTGAGTCCTGGTTGAGTCCTGGTCTGGTCCTGGTTGAGTCCTGGTTGAGTCCTGGTCTGGTCCTGGTTGAGTCCTGGTCTGGTCCTGGTTGAGTCCTGGTTGAGTCCTGGTCTGGTCCTGGTTGAGTCCTGGTTTCTGGTCCTGAGTCCTGGTTGAGTCCTGGTTGAGTCCTGGTCTGGTCTGGTTGAGTCTGGTTGAGTCCTGGTCTGGTCCTGGTTGAGTCCTGGTTGAGTCCTGGTCTGGTCCTGGTTGAGTCCTGGTTGAGTCCTGGTCTGGTCCTGGTTGAGTCCTGGTTGAGTCCTGGTTGAGTCCTGGTTGAGTCCTGGTTGAGTCCTGGTTGAGTCCTGGTCCTGGTCCTGGTTGAGTCCTGGTCTGGTCCTGGTTGAGTCCTGGTTGAGTCCTGGTTGAGTCCCTGGTCCTGGTCTGGTTGGTCCTGGTTGAGTCCTGGTCTGGTCCTGGTTGAGTCCTGGTTGAGTCCTGGTCTGGTCCTGGTTGTTGAGTCCTGGTTGAGTCCTGGTCTGTCCTGTGGTTGAGTCCTGGTTGAGTCCTGGTTGAGTCTGGTCCTGGTCTGGTTGAGTCCTGGTTGAGTCTGGTCTGGTCCTGGTTGAGTCCTGGTTTGAGTCCTGGTCTGGTCCTGGTTGAGTCCTGGTTGAGTCCTGGTTGGTCCTGGTCCTGGTTGAGTCCTGGTGAGTCCTGGTTGAGTCCTGGTCTGGTCCTGGTTGAGTCCTGGTTGATCCTGGTCTGGTCTGGTTGAGTCTGAGTCTGGTCCTGGTTGAGTCCTGGTTGAGTCCTGGTTGAGTCCTGGTCTGGTCCTGGTTGAGTCCTGGTTGAGTCCTGGTCTGGTCCTGGTTGAGTCCTGGTTGAGTCCTGGTCTGGTCTTGGTTGAGTCCTGGTTGAGTCCTGGTCTGGTCCTGGTTGAGTCCTGGTTGAGTCCTGGTTGAGTCCTGGTTGAGTCCTGGTCTGGTCCTGGTTGAGTCCTGGTTGAGTCCTGGTCTGGTCCTGGTTGAGTCCTGGTCTGGTCCTGGTTGAGTCCTGGTTGAGTCCTGGTTGGTCCTGGTCCTGGTTGAGTCCTGGTTGAGTCCTGGTCCTGTTGAGTCCTGGTTGAGTCCTGGTTGAGTCCTGGTCTGGTCCT
>NW_026571404.1:1361976-1424476 GCF_026225935.1 Boleophthalmus pectinirostris | reverse complement strand
CTGGTCCAGACCTCTGATCCAGTCCTGGTCCAGACCTCTGATCCAGACCTGGTCCAGACCTGGTCCAGACTCCAGCGCCACATTCCTCTTTATTTATGTTTCTCAGATCTCATTTATTTTATTTTATGAACCAAACGGTTTTATCCACTTCCAGTGTTTTGTTTTGTTTTTCTGCCTGAGGTTTGATGTGACGCCTGTTTGACTTGAAGTAAATATTAAATATTCTTCTTTTAAACCCACTGCAGTCCTGGTTTAGTCCTGGTTTAGTCCTGGTTTAGTCCTGGTTTAAATCGTGACATTCAACTGTGAACTCGTTCGATCACCGACAGTTTCTCGGTCAAAATGAGACGACAATTTGATGACAGTTTTTCCTTTTTTTCCCGGGACAGTCTCAGTCCTGAGTCTGTGTTTGTCTCACAGATTTAAACAAAACCACAGATTTGTCATGATCCAACTTAAAGTCAAAACAAAAGAACAAAATGGACACAGACGTGAAATGAAACTGAGTCAGATCATTAAACACAAAGACAAATCGAAACAAGAAACTGAGGAAGTGATTAAAAATAAAATCCAGATTCTTCTGTAATATTGAGTATTTTTAGATTTATTGTTAGAAAAACTGTTTAGAGTTTAAGATATTTCTTAATGTCCAGAATATTGATTTTCAATCAGGATCTGGATTTGGAGAATTTGGATTTATAGATGTGAAATGTTCTGAACAGAGCGAACAGATCGAATATTCACTTTTATGTTGTTTATGATCATAAACAATATAAAACTCAACTATAATACATATACAACAGATAAGATCAACTATAATAACATTTAACTATAATATAATAAAATAAGAATAAAAAAGTATAATAAAGTTAAACTAAAATAAATAAAAAATATAATAAAACTATAATAAAGTTTTTTATTATAACTCCGTGATTATGACGCACTATGAGGCTGCGTGTACGTGCCCACGCTGTGCTACGTCATCACGCTGCCGGGACGTGAGCCAGGACGCGCGCTTTTGGTGGAAGTCTCGCGCAGACCCGCACGGACCCGCGCTAAACTCTGTCAGAGTGCGTTAAAGTGCAGCGGAATGGCGCAGGCGCAGAAGATCTACTTTTGCGGCAGTATCCGCGGCGGGAGAGACGATGTGCACGTGTACCAGCGCATCGTGCACGTGCTCCGGACCTACGGCACCGTCCTGACCGAGCACGTGACCGACGGACAACTCACCGACACCGGTATGACGTCATCACCGAGGCCTGGTTCAGTACAGGTCTAATCCTGGTCTAGATCTGGTCTAGTCCAGGTCTAGTCCAGGTCTAGTCCTGGTTTAGTCCTGGTTTCTTTCTGTTTTTTCAGTAAATCTTCAGGTTAAACTTTGGCCTGTTTCTTGTTTTCAGGTGAAGTTTCTGAGTCTGGAGACAAACAAATCCACGACCGAGACCTGGACTGGCTCCGACAGAGTCACGGTTAGTACTCACAGTACTATTACTACTAGTACTACTAATATAACTACTACTTTTACTACTAGTACTACTATTACTACTAGTACTACTAATATAACTACTACTTTTACTACTAGTACTACTATTACTACTAGTACTCGTCAGTCAGTCTCAGCAGAGACTCTCAGACTTCCTTCACCCCAGACACTTCCTCCAGCTCCTCCAGTGGGACCTGAGGTGTTCCCAGTCCAGTCCAGAGACATGGTCCCTCCAGTGTGTCCTGGGTCTCCTCCTCCTCCTGCTGGGACATGAACACCTCCTGAGGGACACGTCCAGGAGACGTCAGAACAGACGTCCTCCCCTCAGACGCTCCTCTCCACGTGGAGGAGCAGCGGCTCTACTCCGAGCTCCCACCTCTGTGTCTAAGGGAGACGCCCGGTTGTGTCTCTTGTATCGTGGATCTGGTCCTTCGGGTCATGACCAGAGGTGAGGGGAGGAACAGAGACTGAATCCAGACTCAGCTCCTCTTCACCACAACGACCGATACAGAGACCACATCACTGCCCACGCTGCACCTGTCCACCTGTCAATCTGCCCACGCTGCACCTGTCCACCTGTCAATCTGCCCACGCTGCACCTGTCCACCTGTCAATCTGCCCACGCTGCACCTGTCCACCTGTCAATCTGCCCACGCTGCACCTGTCCACCTGTCAATCTGCCCACGCTGCACCTGTCCACCTGTCCAGTCTGCCCACGCTGCACCTGTCCACCTGTCAGTCTGCCCACGCTGCACCTGTCCACCTGTCAGTCTGCCCACGCTGCACCTGTCCACCTGTCAGTCTCTCGCTTCATCCTCCCCTCACTCGAGAACAAGACACATACTTTTTTTTTTGCAAATGTTGCTCCTGATTTTCCCAGAGTCTCTGTTTAGACCCAGACCCAGACTCAGACCTCAGACCTCAGACCCAGACTCAGACCCAGACAGACTCAGACCTCAGACTCAGACTCAGACCTCAGACTCAGACTCAGACCCAGACTCAGACCTCAGACCCAGATCGGGTCGTGGGCTCCAGAGGCGTATCAGGTTCAGACTGTGAACTGTTTTAAACCTGCTTCAGTCCCAAGTTTGACCCTCAGTTCATGTTTAAAAACTGAACTGTGCTTCACAATAAGAATAATAATATTGTTGTGTTGATGTATTGATATTGTTGTTGTTGTTGTTGTTGTTGTTGTGTTGTTGTTGTGTTGTTGTTGTTGTATTGATATTGTTGTGTTGTTGTTGTATTGATATTGTTGTGTTGTTGTTGTGTTGTTGTTGTTGTTGATATTGTTGTGTTGTTGTTGTATTGTTGTTGTTGTTGTTGTTGTTGTATTGATATTGTTGTGTTGTTGTGTTGTTGTTGTATTGATATTGTTGTGTTGTTGTTGTATTGATATTGTTGTGTTGTTGTATTGTTGTTGTTGTATTGATATTGTTGTGTTGTTGTTGTTGTATTGATATTGTTGTGTTGTTGTTGTTGTGCGTCAGTGGTGGTTGCCGAGGTGACGCAGCCGTCTCTGGGGGTGGGTTATGAACTTGGCCGAGCGAAAGATCTGAACAAACCTGTTCTGTGTCTCTTCAGACCCGAGTCCGGACGACGTGAGTCACACACACTATACACACACACACACTATACACACACTATACACACACACTATACACACACACTTATTCACAGTCTGTAAAAGTGCATCGTGTTAAAAGTGTCATGGTAAAAGTGCATCGTGTGTGTTAAAAGTGCATCGTGTGTTAAAAGTGCGTCGTGTGTGTTAAAAGTGCGTCGTGTGTTAAAAGTGTGTTGTGTGTTAAAAGTGCATCGTGTGTGTTAAAAGTGTGTTGTGTGTTAAAAGTGCGTCGTGTGTGTTAAAAGTGTGTCGTGTGTGTTAAAAGTGCGTCGTGTGTTAAAAGTGTGTTGTGTGTTAAAAGTGCGTCGTGTGTGTTAAAAGTGTCGTGTTAAAAGTGCATCGTGTTAAAAGTGTCGTGTGTGTTAAAAGTGTCGTGTGTGTTAAAAGTGCGTCGTGTGTGATAAAAGTGTCGTGTTAAAAGTGCATCGTGTTAAAAGTGTCGTGTGTGTTAAAAGTCGTGTGTGTTAAAAGTGCGTCGTGTTAAAAGTGCATCGTGTTAAAAGTGTCGTATTAAAAGTGTGTTGTGTGTTAAAAATGTGTCGTGTGTGTTAAAAGTGCATCGTGTGTGTTAAAAGTGCGTCGTGTTAAAAGTGTCGTGTGTGTTAAAAGTGCATCGTGTGTGTTAAAAGTGCGTCGTGTTAAAAGTGTCGTGTGTGTTAAAAGTGCATCGTGTGTGTTAAAAGTACGTCGTGTTAAAAGTGTCGTGTGTGTTAAAAGTGTGTCGTGTGTGTTAAAAGTGTGTCGTGTGTGTTAAAAGTGTGTCGTGTGTGTTAAAAGTGCGTCGTGTTAAAAGTGCATCGTGTTAAAAGTGCATCGTGTTTAAAAGTGTGTGTGTGTGTGTGTTAAAAGTGCGTCGTGTTAAAAGTGCATCGTGTTAAAAGTGCATCGTGTTAAAAGTGTCGTGTGTGTTAAAAATGCGTCGTGTGTGTTAAAAGTGCATCGTGTGTGTTAAAAGTGCGTCGTGTTAAAAGTGTCGTGTGTGTTAAAAGTGCGTCGTGTGTTAAAAGTGTGTTGTGTGTTAAAAGTGTGTCGTGTTAAAAGTGTCGTGTTAAAAGTGTCGTGTTAAGTGTCGTGTGTGATAAAAGTGTGTCATGTGTGTTAAAAGTGTCGTGTGTGTTAAAAGTGTGTTGTGTGTGTTAAAAGTGTGTCTTGTTAAAAGTGCATCGTGTGTGTTAAAAGTGTGTCGTGTTAAAAGTGCATCGTGTGTGTTAAAAGTGCATCGTGTGTGTTAAAAGTGCATCGTGTGTGTTAAAAGTGCATCGTGTGTGTTAAAAGTGCATCGTGTGTGTTAAAAGTGCATCGTGTGTGTTAAAAGTGCATCGTGTTAAAAGTGTCGTGTGTGTTAAAAGTGCGTCGTGTTAAAAGTGTCGTGTGTGTTAAAAGTGCGTCGTGTGTTAAAAGTGTCGTGTGTGTTAAAAGTGTGTCGTGTTAAAAGTGCATCGTGTGTGTTAAAAGTGCATCGTGTGTGTTAAAAGTGCATCGTGTGTGTTAAAAGTGCATCGTGTGTGTTATAAGTGCATCGTGTGTGTTAAAAGTGCATCGTGTGTGTTAAAAATGTGTGTTAAAAGTGCGTCGTGTTAAAAGTGTGTTGTGTGTGTTAAAAGTGCGTCGTGTTAAAAGTGTCGTGTGTGTTAAAAGTGCGTCGTGTGTTAAAAGTGTCGTATTAAAAGTGTGTTGTGTGTTAAAAGTGTCGTGTGTTAAAAATCCGTCGTGTTAAAAGTGTCGTGTGTGATAAAAGTGTGTCGTGTGTTAAAAGTGTCGTGTGTGTTAAAAATGCGTCGTGTTAAAAGTGTCGTGTGTGATAAAAGTGCATCGTGTGTGTTAAAAGTGCGTTGTGTTTGTTAAAAGTGTGTTGTCGTGTCGTGTCTCAGGTTTGTCGGCGATGATCCGAGGAGCTGCAGACGGACAGAGGTTTGTGGTCCTGGACTACACCCAGGACCAGGTTGAGTCCATCCTGAACCAGTACTTCTCCCAGAACAAGATCTGAACCAGGACTGGACCAGGACTGGACCAGGACTGGACCAGGTCTAAACCAGGACTCGAGCACTTTGCCACATTTGTATTAAAATCTTGTGAATAAAAAGTGTAAACCTTTTGTGTGAAGGTGAGTCCGTCTGTTCTTCTGGTGAGGATCACGTTTCTGACTCTGTGTTGGTGTTTCTCTGTCGCCCCCTGGTGGTTTTAAAAATGAAGTCGACAAAAACACGACTCACGACGACGAGAACGGAGAGAAAATGAGACGGAAGTAAAAGTAAAATCTTCTGGTTGTTTGAGTAAATCTGTTTGAGCTTCACTTGGGCCTTGTGTTCTGTTTCTGAGCTTCTGTCAGGAACCGAGACTTGAACCTCAGCACTTTTTGTTTCTTTTTTTAAATTAATATGAAAATGAGAATTATACAGAAAAAGTGACCCAGCGGGAGTTAAACTAAGAAAATGAATCAAATAATAGAGTAAAATAAAGTCCTGAGTGAGTCCTGGAGCAGCAGAGACTCGTAGGGACCAGCAGGGGGCAGCAGAGACTCGTGGGGACCAGCAGGGGGCAGCAGAGACTCGTGGGGACCAGCAGGGGGCAGCAGAGGTTCAGGTTCTGGTGAGTCTTGTTTGGATTTGAGCTGCAGATTAAACCCGATCGAAATAAAAATGTGTTTTACACAAGAAAAACAGAAAAAAGTCTAGAGAAATGTCTGGTTTAGTCCTGGTTTAATCCTGGTTTAGTCCTGGTTCAGACCTGGTTTAGTCCTGTTATAGTCCTGGTTTAGTCCTGGTTCAGACCTGGTTCATGTTCATTATAAAAATCCTTTAATTGGATCCGGTTGAGATCTGGGTTTAGTCCGGATTTTGTGAGACGAGTTTGGTCCAGATGGAAAAAGGATCAGTCCAGAGTCAGACCCTGATAGTCCAGGTCCAGAACCAGGTCCAGACCATAGACTCTATAAAATATAAAGGGTCAAAGGTTCAGTCCGGGTTTAGTCCGGGTTTAGTTGGACTTTTGTAAGAAAATAAAAATGTTTCAATTGGGACTGAACCAGAACTGAACCAGACTTAAACGTGGCCCAGTTCCCGGTCCAGAGCGGGTCCACACTGGGGTGGTCCGGTCTCTGATCCTAAATCCAGCTGTTCCTCCGCAGCGTTTGAACCTCAGACTCAGATCCGGGTCGGGATCCGGATCGGAACTTTTACACTTTTATTTTATTTCTGTTTTTTTCATCAGAAATTTACAAAATCCACAAATGTTTTTTCCTCAGAACCAAAACTAAACCAGGACTAGACCAGGACTAAACAGAGTCTGAACCAGGACTGAATCAGGTCCGCAGTCGGTCTCTCTGAAGTCCCTGGTCCTGGTTTTGTCTTCTCGTCCTCTCAGTGGGACAGAGGAGATTTATGTCCACACCTGCTTTTAGGATCAATGTCCCCGGAATCTGACCCCAGACCCGGTCTAGACCTCGTGTAGGCCTGGTGTAGTCCTGGTTTAGTCCTGGTTTAGACCTGGTTTAGTCCTTGTTTAGTCCTGGTTTAGACCTGGTTTAATCCTGGTTTAGACCTGGTTTAGTCCTGGTTTAGACCTGGTTTAGTCCTGGTTTAGACCTGGTTTAGTCCTGGTTTAGTCCTGGTTTAGACCTGGTTTAGTCCTGGTTTAGACCTGGTTTAGTCCTGGTTTAGTCCTGGTTTAGACCTGGTTTAGTCCTTGTTTAGTCCTGGTTTAGTCCTGGTTTAGTCCTGGTTTAGACCTGGTTTAGTCCTGGTTTAGTCCTGGTTTAGTCCTGGTTTAGTCCTGGTTTAGTCCTGGTTTAGACCTGGTTTAGTCCTGGTTTAGACCTGGTTTAGTCCTGGTTTAGTCCTGGTTTGGTCCTGGTTTAGTTTCACTTTGAGTTTTGGTCTCAGTCAAAGTTTTCATCGTGTGAGTCTCTGGGTCCTGGGACAGTCCTGAGTCCAACTCTGGACTCTGACCTGACTCTGACCTGACTTTGACTCTGACCTGACTCTGACCTGAATCAGATTTATCCCTTTTTAATGTCATGTTCTAAATGTGTTTTCAGCTCGTTTTTTTGTGTTTTTTGGTGAGTTTTGTTTTGTTTTTAGTGGTTTTTTAGCATGTTTTTGTTGTATTTTGGTGTTTTTTGACGTGTTTTGGTTTGTTTTTGGTCTTTTCTGTGTGTTTTTGTCGTGTTTTTTGTCGTGTTTTTTGACGTGTTTTTGTCGTGTTCTGCAGACGCACTTTCTTGTCTCAGATCAGATCTTTTGTTTTCAGATGAAACTTTGACACTGAACATTCAGTTTTTTCTGTTTTTCAGTTTTTTCTGTTTTTCTGTGTTTTTGTTTTTTCTGTGTTTCTGTTTCCAGACTGAGACCAGAATAACCCAGATGCCCCGGTCAAGGAGGGTCAGAGGTCACAGGTCGACTCAGCACTTTATAAAGACAACAGAGGTCAAAGGTCAGAGAGCAGCTGACACTAACACAGATGCCCTCCCCCATCCCCCCCGTGTTGTGTGTCAGATGCCCTCCCCACTCTGTTTTTAGAGTATTTTTACTCTGTTTTTACTGTGTTTATTTGTTTTATTGATTTATTTAAATGTCAAAACTCTGAGTCACAAATAAAACAACCTGATCTCCTCCTGCAGCAAGTGAAGAGAAACAACACAGGACCTGAGTCTGACGTCCATCTGCAGCCAAAACCCTTTGAGTGAGTTTTTATTGTGTGTTTTAATTGTGTTCTTTTTATTGTGTTTTTATTGTGTTTTTATTGTGTGTGTTTATTGTGTCAGATGCCCTCCCTCTCGTCCCTCTCGTCGTGTGTTTTTTTCTTTGACCGTGAAGAGGAAATGATTAAAGTGATTATTCAGAGTTCCCCCCCCCCCCACACACACACACACACACACACACACACAGACACACACAGACACACACACACACACACACACACACAGACACACACACAGACACACACACACAGACACACACACACACACACAGACACACACACACACACACACACACACACAGACACACACACACACACACACACACACACACACACACACACACACAGACACACAGACACACAGACACACACACACACACACACACACACAGACACACACACACACACACACACACAGACACACACACACACACACACACACAGACACACACACACACACACACAGACACACACACAGACACACACACAGACACACACACACACACACACACACACACAGACACACACACACACACACACAGACACACACACACACACACAGACACACACACACACACAGACACACACACACACACACACACACACAGACACACACACACACACAGACACACACACACACAGACACACACACACACACACACACACACAGACACACACACACAACAGAACAACCAGAACTAAACCAGGACTAAACCAGGACTAAACCAGAACTAAACCAGGACTAAACCCGGACTAAACCAGGACTAAACCAGGACTAAACCAGGACTAAACCAGGACTAAACCAGGACTAAACCAGGACTAAACCAGGACTAAACCCGGACTAAACCAGGACTAAACCAGGACTAAACCAGGACTGCACTAAAGACCTGGTCCTGGTTCTGGTTTTGGGTCTTGAGGTCTTCAGATAAAAAAAATAAATAAAACGACCAACCAGAAAAATCCATTAGTGACGCTCAATCTCCACCTCCACTTCCACCTCTCTCTCTCTCTCTCTCTCTCTCTCTCTTTCTCTTCGGTCTGTTGGTTTATGAGGCGTTCAGGTGAAACAGTTGAACCGGAACAATCCATTAGTGACAGGGACAGACAGGTGAAGACAGGGACAGACAGGTGAAGACAGGGACAGACAGACAGGTGAACGTCTCTGTCAGGAGACGAGGACGGACAGATGAACCTGAAGGAAAAGAGAGAAAAAGAGACAAATACAGAGAGACGAAGAGAAGAGGAGAAGAGGAAGAGAAGAGAAGAACAGATGAAGAGGAGGAGAGGAGGAAGAGGAGAGGAGGAAGAGGAGTAGAGTAGAGGATGTCCCTGTCAGTGGGGGTCAAAGGTCACACAGTTGTGAGTCTTTGAAGAGTCTCAGAAGCTCCGGAAACTTCCACTGATCCATGATGAGATCCACAGATGCTCCAGAGACTGAGAGAGAGAAAGAGAGAGAGAGAGGAGAGAGAAGAGAAGGAAGGAGGAGAGGAGGAGGAGAGGAGGAGGAGGAGAGGAGGAAGAGGAGAGGAGGAAGAGGAGGAGGAGAGGAGAAGAGAGGAGGAGAAGAGGAGGAGAGGAGGAGGAGGAGGAGAGGAGGAAGAGAGGGAGGAGAGAGGAGGAGGAGGAGGAGGAAGAGGAGGAGAGGAGGAGGAAGGAGGAGGAGGAGGAGAGGAGGAGAAGAGGAGGAGGAGAGGAGAAGAGGAGGAGGAGAGGAGGAAGAAGAGGAGGAAGAGGAGAGGAGAAGAAGAGGAGGAGGAGAGGAGAGGAGAAGAGGAGGAGAGAGGAGGAGGGAGAGGAGGAGGAGGATGGGAGGCAAAATAAGTTCAGTTCCTCTTCAGTCTTTCCCCAGAAACCTGCTCCACACCTCCTCCTCCTCCTCCTCCTCTTTCTCTCTCTTTCTTTCTCTCCGTCTCTTCTTTAACCTTTTTCTTTTCTTCCGTCTCTTTTTTGTTTTTCTGATTTGAGACAAAAACTGAACATTTTATTTTTCCTCGACGTCGTTGGTGAAAAAAAATCAAAGATTCTTTTTCTGTTTGAAAAAATAAAATCAAAACCAAAGAAAAGACAGGAGCAACGACAGGAGCAACGACAGGAGCAACGACAGGAGCAGAGACAGGAGCAGAGACAGGAGCAACGACAGGAGCAACAGGACAAGGGAGACAGACGACAGAGCAGAGACAGGAGCAGAGACAGGAGCAACGACAGGAGCAACGACAGGAGCAGAGACAGGAGCAGAGACAGGAGCAGAGACAGGAGCAACGACAGGAGCAGAGACAGGAGCAGAGACAGGAGCAGAGACAGGAGCAACGACAGGAGCAGAGACAGGAGCAGAGACGACAGGAGCAGAGACAGGAGCAACGACAGGAGCAACGACAGGAGCAGAGACAGGAGCAACGACAGGAGCAGAGACAGGGGCAGAGACAGGAGCAACGACAGGAGCAAGGACAGGGGCAGAGACAGGAGCAACGACAGGAGCAGAGACAGGAGCAACGACAGGAGCAGAGACAGGAGCAGACAGGAGCAGAGACAGGGGCAGAGACAGGAGCAACGACAGGAGCAAGGACAGGAGCAACGACAGGAGCAGAGACAGGGGCAGAGACAGGAGAGACAGGACGACAGGAGCAACGACAGGAGCAGAGACAGGGAGACAGGACAGGGAGCAAGACAGGCAAGCAGAGACAGGAGCAACGACAGGAGGAGCAACGACAGGAGCAGAGATGAACCCCCCTGACCTGAGTCTGACCTGAACTCGACCTGAGTCTGACCTGAGTGAGATAAAGAGGAAACGCGGCGTCGGGCGACTGAAGGTCAAGAGGCTTTTGTTTGGACGGAAAAGACGAAGACAGAAATAAACCAGGAGACATTTGTCAAAAAGACACCAGACAAGTGTCCTACAAGTGTCCTACAAGTGTCCTAACACAGAGACAAGTGTCCTACAAGTGTCCTAACACAGAGACAAGTGTCCTACAAGTGTCCTAACGCAGAGAGGAGTGTCCTACAAGTGTCCTAATGCAGAGACAAGTGTCCTACAAGTGTCCTAACGCAGAGACAAGTGTCCTAATGCAGAGACAAGTGTCCTAACACAGAGACAAGTGTCCTACAAGTGTCCTAACACAGAGACAAGTGTCCTAACACAGAGACAAGTGTCCTACAAGTGTCCTAATGCAGAGAGGAGTGTCCTACAAGTGTCCTAATGCAGAGACAAGTGTCCTACAAGTGTCCTAATGCAGAGACAAGTGTCCTACAAGTGTCCTAACGCAGAGACAAGTGTCCTAATGCAGAGACAAGTGTCCTACAGGGAGTGAGGACACAGTGTTCAGCTCCAAACAGGAAGTTCTTGATTCGTCTCTTCGTTCTGATGTTAAATCGTCTGAAGACCTTCAGGATCATGGACTTTAGATTCTACAGTTTTGTCCTAAACCTGGACGTGGACACGAGACAGAGAGACAGAAGGAGGACAGAGACAGAGGAGACAGAGAGACAGAGACAGAGGACAGAGACAGGGACAGAGACAGAGACAGAGACAGAGAGACAGACTCACAGTCTCGTCCTCTTCCTCCGTCACAAACTCATCACCTTGACTCCACCACAATAAAACGTCCCTGACCTCAAACCCGCCACAATAAAAGTCACAGACCAACAAATGTGAGGAAGAAACACACAAAACACACACACAACACACACACACACACAATACACACACAACACACACACACACAATACACACACACACAACACAACACACACACACACACACACACACACACACACACACACACACACACACACACACACACACACACACCTGGTCCTTGGGTCATATGGAGTAAAATCCGTATCTTGATATATTTGTTGTTTGTGTCTAGAGGAAAAAGAACCTCCCAAAATCTGTCAAATTCCACAAGTTTTTTTTATTTTTTTAAAGTACAAAAGGTTCAGTTCGTGTGGGAACAAAAAGTTTCTGCCACATTTAAGATGATGAAAAATCCCTGATTATATAAATAATAATTTAAGTGTAAAATAAAAGAAATAAAACTGATTTTCTTCATTTCAACAACTCAACTCAAGTTCATCTTTACACGAACCAAAAAAGAAACACGAACATGAACATGAACACGAACATGAACACGAACACGAACACGAACATGAACATGAACACGAACATGAACATGAACATGAACGAACATGAACACGAACATGAACATGAACATGAACATGAACACGAACACGAACACGAACATGAACAGGAACATGAACAGGAACATGAACATGAACACGAACACGAACATGAACATGAACATGAACATGAACACGAACGAACACGAACATGAACACGAACATGAACACGAACATGAACATGAACACGAACACGAACATGAACATGAACACGAACACGAACACGAACATGAACACGAACATGAACATGAACACGAACATGAACACGAACACGAACATGAACACGAACATGAACACTGAAACATGAACATGAACGAACATGAACACGAACACGAACATGAACACGAACATGAACACATGAACATGAACACGAACATGAACACGAACATGAACATGAACACGAACATGAACACGAACACGAACATGAACATGAACACGAACACGAACATGAACACGAACATGAAACATGAACACGAACATGAACATGAACACGAACATGAACACGAACATGAACATGAACATGAACATGAACGAACATGAACACGAACATGAACATGAACATGCGAACACGAACATGAACGAACATGAACACGAACGAACGAACATACGAACACGAACATGAACACGAACATGAACACGAACATGAACACGAACATGAACGAACGAACATGAACATGAACATGAACATGAACACGAACATGAACACGAACATGAACACGAACATGAACATGAACATGAACGAACATGAACACGAACATGAACACATGAACACGAACATGAACATGAACAAACATGAACATGAACACGAACATGAACACGAACACGAACATGACACGAACATGAACACGAACACGAACATGAACACGAACATGAACATGAACACGAACATGAACATGAACGAACATGAACATGAACACGAACATGAACGAACATGAACATGAACACGAACACGAACACGAACATGAACATGCGAACACGAACATGAACACGAACATGAACACGAACACGAACATGAACACGAACACGAACATGAACACGAACATGAACATGAACACGAACATGAACATGAACACACTGAACATGAACACGAACACGAAACACGAACATGAACATGAACACGAACATGAACACGAACACGAACATGAACACGAACACGAACATGAACACGAACATGAACATGAACATGAACACGAACATGAACGCGAACATGAACATGAACACGAACATGAACACGAACATGAACGAACACGAACACGAACATGAACACATGAACACGAACATGAACACGAACGAACGAACACGAACATGAACACGAACACGAACATGAACACGAACATGAACACGAACATGAACACGAACACGAACATGAACGCGAACACGAACACGAACATGAACACGAACACGAACATGAACACGAACACGAACACGAACATGAACGCGAACACGAACATGAACGCGAACATGAACACAAACATGAACGCGAACACGAACCTGAACACGAACACGAACACGAACCTGAACACGAACCTGAACCTGAACATGAACCTTCAGCGTCAGAAGACCAGGACCTTCATTGTTTGAACAGATCCATGTTCCTCATCAGTGGGAGAAGCTCTGAGCTTCAGCAGATCAAACCCAACGATTCAAACTGTGTTGTTCAAGTGACACTGAAGCAGATTATTATTCAAACCTTCTGCAGAAATAAACTTGACATGATTAAACTCCGTCGTTGAAGCGTCACTTTCTCGTGGTGGAGGTTTGAGTCTGGATGATCTCAGGAGGTTTGAGTCTGGATGATCTCAGGAGGTTTGAGTCTGGATGATCTCAGGAGGTTTGAGTCTGGATGATCTCAGGAGGTTTGAGTCTGGATGATCTCAGGAGGTTTGAGTCTGGATGATCTCAGGAGGTTTGAGTCTGGATGATCTCAGGAGGTTTGAGTCTGGATGATCTCAGGAGGTTTGAGTCTGGATGATCTCAGGAGGTTTGTCGTCACGAGTTTCATGCTCCTCAAGACAAACAGGTCCTGAGGGACGAGTCAAACCAAGAGCAACAATGACCCTGACCACACAGAGGTCACATACATCCTGGTTTAGTCCTGGTCTTAGTCCTGGTTTAGTTCTGGTTTAGTCCTGGTCTTAGTCCTGGTTTAGTTCTGGTTTAGTCCTAGTTTAGTCCTGGTCTTAGTCCTGGTTTAGTTCTGGTTTAGTCCTGGTTTAGTTCTGGTTTAGTCCTAGTTTAGTCCTAGTTTAGTCCTGGTTTAGTTCTGGTTTAGACCTGGTTTAGACCTGGTTTAGTCCTAGTTTAGTCCTGGTTTAGTCCTGGTTTAGTTCCGGTTTAGTCCTAGTTTAGTCCTGGTTTAGTCCTGGTTTAGTTCTGGTTTAGACCTGGTTTAGACCTGGTTTAGTCCTAGTTTAGTCCTGGTTTAGCCCAACATGACTCTGACCACACTCAGGTCAGATACCTGAGGTGGCACCTCCACGGAGAGCGTCTGGTGACCACGCCTCCCCCCACGAGTCCCACCCCCAACAAGCGACGAGGGGCCACCCGTCTGTGGGCCCCACACCTGCAGGAGGATCCGTCTGGGGCCTGTGCTGAGGTCTGGGCTGAAGTCGACGTTCGGGACCTCGACGACCGGATCTGTGGACATGGAGACTCTGGCTCTGGGGACGTGGAACATCACCTCACAGGGAGGAGGAGCCTGAGCTTCTGCAGGAGGTCGAGTTTTACCGACTCTACTACAGTCGGACTCGTCCATCACCCTGAAGTCCCTGAGGTGGTTCAAGTTCCTCGGTGGCTCTGGGGGTGGATGATCCGTCCTGAGGATCTTAAGTCTCTGGATGTTGTGGGTCTTTGGGGTCGGGGACAGAACCTCTGGACCTTCAGACGGGGGTGGTGGTTCCTCTGTAGAAGAAGGAGGAGGAGGGTTTGTTCCAACTCCAGGAGAATCACACTCCTCAGTCTCCTCGGTCTCTGTCAGGGACTGGAGAGGAGAACCTGACCGACAGTTGAACCTCAGGTCCAGGAGGAGCAGTGTGGTTTTGGTCTCGGTCGTGGAACACTGGACCAGATCTACTCCATCGGGTCTCCAGGTTCATGGGAGTTTGCACAGTTCACATGTGCTTTGTGGATCTGGAGAAGTGTGAAGCGTCTGGGATGAAGATCAGATCCTCCAAACCCGAGGTCGAGGTTCTGGAAAAAGTCGTCTTGTCTCCGGGCGGATGGAGAATCTCTGCCTCAAGTGTCGGGGTTTTGTTCTCGAGTGACGGGAGGACGGAGCGAGAGACTGACAGGTGGACAGGTGCGGCGTGGGCAGACTGACAGGTGGACAGGTGCGGCGTGGGCAGACTGACAGGTGGACAGGTGCAGCGTGGGCAGATTGACAGGTGGACAGGTGCGGCGTGGGCAGATTGACAGGTGGACAGGTGCGGCGTGGGCAGATTGACAGGTGGACAGGTGAAGCGTGGGCAGACTGACAGGTGGACAGGTGCAGCGTGGGCAGACTGACAGGTGGACAGTGGACAGGTGCAGTGTGGGCAGACTGACAGGTGGACAGGTGCAGTGTGGGCAGACTGACAGGTGGACAGGTGCAGTGGTCTCTGTCTGGGTGGTTGTGGTGAAGAGGAGTTGAGTCTGGGTTTGGTTCGGGCGTCTCCCTTAGACACAGAGGTGGGAGCTCGGAGTAGAGCCGCTGCTCCTCCACGTGGAGAGGAGCGTCTGAGGGGAGGACGTCTGTTCTGACGTCTCCTGGACGTGTCCCTCAGGAGGTGTTCATGTCCCAGCAGGAGGAGGAGACCCAGGACACACTGGAGGGACCATGTCTCTGGACTGGACTGGGAACACCTCAGGTCCCACTGGAGGAAGTGTCTGGGGAGAGGAGAGACACGAGCAGAAAAATCCCCCCCCCCCCCTCACACACACACACACAACACACACACAACACAAACACACACACACACACACACACAACACACACACACACACACACACACTGACGTTTGTCCAGGTCTCTGCTCACAGTGGGTTTGACCACAGCAGCGTCAGAGACACACACCCCCCCTCTTTCTCTCTTCTCTTGTTTTTTCAGGTGCTCTCTCTCTCTTTCTCTCTCTCTCTTTCTCTCTCTCTCTTTCTCTCTCTCTCTCTTTCTCTCTCTCTCTCTCTCTTTCTCTCTCTCTCTTTCTCGTGGTTCCATCTTTCTGCTTTGACACTTTAAGAGAAAAACCCCGAGAGAGAAGAAGAAGAAGAAGAAGAAGAAGAAGGGAAGAGAGAAAAGGAGAGAGAAAAAGAGAGAGTGAGAGTAGATAAACAGTTGAAGTGTCTCAGACTCTGGGATCAGGAGGATCAGTGTCTTGCTAAAGGACACAACAACAACACAGACTCAAACCACCAACCTACAGAACCAGGACTAAACCAGGACTAAACCAGGTCTGGACCAGGTCTGGACCAGGTCTGTGGTCCTCGGTCGGGTTTTTCTCGTTGGTTTTTGATCCAACATTAAAACAGTTGAAGCGTCGCCGCGGCAACGACTTTTTACAACAGGGTCAAAAGGTCACGAAAATATGAACCTCGAGTCCTGGACCAGAACCAAACCCGGTCTGAGACTGGTCCAACCGGGACCTGAGCAGAGGACTAGACCAGGACTAGACCAGGACTAGACCAGGACTAGACCAGAGGATGCTGGGTCCAGAGGAAGTCCGGGTCCGAGTCCGAGTCCGGGTTCAGTGACAGACTTTTGCGGGGGGGGGGGGGGGTCTCTGGTCTCAGGTTTAGTCCTGGTTTAGATCTCAGCTGGTCCTGGGTGTGGTCTGGGGTTAGATTCCCTTTGAGACACGACACAGACTAAACCAGAACTAAACCAGAACTAAACCAGAACTAAACCAGAACTAAACCAGGACTAAACCAGGACTAAACCAGAACTAAACCAGAACTAAACCAGGACTAAACCAGAACTAAACCAGAACTAAACCAGGACTAAAACCAAGGATGAACCAGGGCTGGTTCTGGTCTGGTCCTGGTCCTGGTCCTGGTCTGGTCTTGGTCCTGGTCTGGTCTTGGTCCTGGTCTGGTCCTGGTCTTGGTCTGGTCTGGTCTGGTCTGGTCTGGTCTGGTCTGGTCCTGGTCCTGGTCCTGGTCTGGTCCTGGTCCTGGTCTGGTCTTGGTCCTGGTCTGGTCCTGGTCCTGGTCTGGTCTGGTCCTGGTCTGGTCCTGGTCTGGTCCTGGTCTGGTCTGGTCCTGGTCTGGTCTGGTCCTGGTCCTGGTCTGGTCTGGTCCTGGTCTGGTCCTGGTCCTGGTCCTGGTCCTGGTCCTGGTCTGGTCCTGGTCTGGTCCTGGTCTGGTCCTGGTCTGGTCTGGTCTGGTCCTGGTCCTGGTCCTGGTCCTGGTCCTGGTCTGGTCCTGGTCCTGGTCCTGGTCTTGGTCTGGTCCTGGTCTGGTCTTGGTCCTGGTCTTGGTCTGGTTTTACAGATGTTGTGGTTAATAACAGAATAATGACAGAGTTTGAGTCCGACTGAGGAGGATCCAGACCTCAGTGACGCACAAATCCAAGACCTGGTCCTGAACCGGACTACAGCAAGACCTGGGGCTTTGGTCCTGGTTCAGTCCTGGTTTAGTCCTGGTTCAGTTCTGTTTTAGTCCTGGTCTTGGTCCTGGTTTAGTCCTGGTCTTGGTCCTGGTTTAGTCCTGGTTTAGTCCTGGTCTTGGTCCTGGTTTAGTCCTGGTCTTGGTCCTGGTTTAGTTCTGGTTTAGTCCTGGTCTTGGTCCTGGTTTAGTCCTGGTTTAGTCCTGGTTTAGTCCTGGTCTTGGTCCTGGTTTAGTCCTGGTCTTGGTCTTGGTTTAGTCCTGGTCTTGGTCTTGGTTTAGTCCTGGTCTTGGTCCTGGTTTAGTCCTGGTTTAGTCCTGGTCTTGGTCCTGGTTTAGTCCTGGTTTAGTCCTGGTTCAGTCCTGGTTTAGTCCTGGTCTTAGTCCTGGTTTAGTCCTGGTTTAGTCCTGGTCTTGGTCCTGGTTTAGTCCTGGTTTAGTCCTGGTCTTGGTCCTGGTTTAGTCCTGGTTTAGTCCTGGTCTTGGTCCTGGTCTTGGACTCTGTTATTATCAGCTCCTCCCTTCGCTGCGGCTTCAGTTCGTTCATAATTACAGACTCAATAAAACCCGACCAGAGTCCACCTGCAGGACCAGACCGGGACCAGACCGGGACCGGGACTAGACCAGGACCGGGACTAGACCAGGACATGAACTAGACCAGGACTGGGACCAGACCAGGACTAAACCAGAACTATTTTGAGGCAAAGTCCAAACTACTGAGAGTTTTGAACATTTTCTCGACCACATCTGGACCCAGAGTCAAAACCAGGACTGAACCTGGTCTGGACCTGGTCTGGACCTGGTCTGAGTCAGGAGGTCTGTTTGAAATAAACTTTTAAAATTATTATTATAATTTTTTTCGTTTTTGGCGCTTTATTATTTTTTTTATTATTTTGAAATTTCAAAATAAAAGTTCCTCAAAAATGATCCATGTTTTAGTCCTGGTTTAGTCCTGGTTTAGACCTGGTTTAGTCCTGGTTCAGACCTGGTTTAGACCTGGTTTAGTCCTGGTTTAGTCCTGGTTTAGACCTGGTCTTGTTCCTCTAAGAACTTTTTTGTTTTTTAAAGCTCCAGTGTGGAACTTTTCTGGAGGTGTGAGCCGCACATTTCCATGGAAACAGAAAGTTAAAGCCACAGTCTGGAACATTCTGGAGACAGATCTGTTTAAAGCCGCAGTGGGGAGTATTACAGCCAAAAGAACAGAGTCAGGTCTGTGGAGTCAGGTCTGTGGAGTCAGGTCTGTGGAGTCAGGTCAGTGGAGTTAGGTCGGTGGAGTCAGGTCGGTGGAGTTGGGTCTGTGGAGTCAGGTCGGTGGAGTCGGGTCTGTGGAGTCAGGTCGGTGGAGTCAGGTCTGTGGAGTCAGGTCTGTGGAGTCGGGTCTGTGGAGTCAGGTCGGTGGAGTTGTGTCTGTGGAGTCAGGTCTGTGGAGTCAGGTCGGTGGAGTCGGGTCTGTGGAGTTGGGTCTGTGGAGTCAGGTCGGTGGAGTCGGGTCTGTGGAGTCAGGTCGGTGGAGTCAGGTCTGTGGAGTCAGGTCTGTGGAGTCAGGTCGGTGGAGTGTGTCTGTGGAGTCAGGTCTGTGGAGTCAGGTCGGTGGAGTCGGGTCTGTGGAGTCAGGTCGGTGGAGTCGGGTCTGTGGAGTCAGGTCTGTGGAGTCAGGTCGGTGGAGTCAGGTCGGTGGAGTCGGGTCGGTGGAGAGGCGAGCTCCTCATGATTCTGTTTTTCTCAAAGAAAAACTTGTATTTTTGTGTGAAAAGTTCCAGACTGAAGCTTTAAAAAGTCATCAACAAAAACTTTGACTTCTTCACTTCTCTAGTCACATCCCCCTCTCCTCTCCTCTCCTCTCTCTCTCTCTCTTTTATTTTTCCCTCTTCACTTCTTCTCCTCCCCCCTCCCTCTTTCCTTTCTCGCTCTTTCTCACACACTCTCTCTCTCTCTCTCTTTTACTTTTGCTCCTTCACTTCTTTCATCACCTCTCCCTCCCTCCTCCCCTCTCTCTCTTCTCTTTTTCACACCCCCTCCTTCTCTCCTTCTCTTTCTCTTCTTCTCCTTCTCTTTTTCTCTCATCCTCTTTCTCTCCTTCTCTCTTTCACCCCCCCTCCCTCTCTTCCCTCTCTTCTTTCTCTCCTTCTCTTTCTCTCTCTCCATGAACCCTAAAAATAAAACAGGATCAAAGGAGCAAATGTGCGCTGCCCCCCTCCCCCTCAGCCCCGCCCCCCCTCCCCTCAGCCCCGCCCCCTCCCGCCCTCAGCCCCGCCCCCTCCCCTCCTCAGCCTGCGCTCCTGCCCCTGGTCTCCTCAGTGCGACGGGCGCAGAGGAGCCGACAGGAGCAGGAGCCGACAGGAGCCTGACAGGAGCAGGAGCGCCGCCCGAGCCTCCGCGGAACGTCCGGAATCCCGAGCATTCATGTCTGAAGACTCCGGAGTTTATCCTGAGAGGAACCAGAGGAACCCGAGGAACCGGAGCCAGAGGAGGAACCCGAGGAGCCGCCGCAGGAGCCAGGACAAGTTTGGATCGGAATCTGGGAAAAATTGAAAAGTTTTTGCAAAAGTTTTCCAGATTTTTTTTTTTTTTTTGCAGATTTTTAGAAGTTTTTGCAGAATTCCCTGGTCCGTGTTGGAGATGTTTTTCCACGGAAAACGCGCTGTAGGATTTTAAACTCTTTTCCCGGGAGATTTTTGCAGAAGCTCTTTGACAATTTTTCCATTTTGAAATTTGGATCAGGTCGTTGTTTTTTTTTTGTGGCTCATTTTTTCCCGGATTTTCCTGAAGATGCTTTGATTCCTCGGAGCGTTTTCCATCATCTGCGCGAGGAGCCCGGAGGAGACGAGGACGCAGGAGACGAGGAGGTAGGACGCGGCGAGAGGAAAGGAGGCATCAGAAGGATCCTTATGGAGCAGTGACCGAGGACTTGGATCGGACCCGGATCTGGTTTTTGGATCATACAGTTTTGGATTCTGCTCGGAGTTTGGTGGATTAAAGGAGCCGCGATGAAGTCCAAGTCCGAGTCTAGTCCCGGTTCTGGTCCCGGTTCCGGGCCGGAGAGCCGGACTGTGTGGGCACTGGTGCTGGGAGCGTGCACGTGCGTGTCGTTGGCGTGCACGTTGGTGTGTGTGTATGTGCTCGTGCGCTCCTCTCACGTGCACGCTCACGCCGGGGACCTGGAGCCTCTGGTCCTCAGGATCCTGGACTCAAGACTCGACTCGATCCTGGACCAGGTGAGACCCGGAGTGGACCTGAACCACAAACACACAAACAACACACATTTACACACACACATATACACACAAATATATACACACACAAATATACACACAAATACACACAAAATATACACACACATACACACACAAATACACACACAAATACACACACAAATACACACACAAATATACACACAATATACACACAATACACACAAATACACACACAAATATACACACAAATACACACACAAATATACACACAAATACACACACAAATACACACACAAATATACACACAAATATACACACAAATATACACAAGTGGATCTGAACCGCAAACACACAAACACGAGCTCAGATCTGCTCAACCTTCTGATCCAACACCTCCAACACCTCCAACATCTCCAACACCTCCAACACTCCACACCTCCACACCTCCAACACCTCCAACACCTCCAACACCTCCAACATCTCCAACACCTCCAACACCTCCAACACCTCCAACACCTCCAACACCTCCAACACCTCCAACACCTCCAACATCTCCAACACCTCCAACACCTCCAACACCTCCACACTCCAACACCTCCAACACCTCCAACATCTCCAACACCTCCAACACCTCCAACACCTCCAACACCTCCAACACCTCCAACACTCCAACACCTCCAAACCTCCACTCTCCAACACCTCCAACACCTCCAACACCTCCAACACCTCCAACACCTCCAACACCTCCAACACCTCCAACACCTCCAACACCTCCAACACCTCCAACACCTCCAACACCTCCAACACCTCCAACACCTCCAACACCTCCAACACCTCCAACACCTCCAACACCTCCAACATCTCCAACATCTCCAACACCTCCAACACCTCCAACACCTCCAACACCTCCAACACCTCCAACACCTCCAACACCTCCAACACCTCCAACACCTCCAACACCTCCAACATCTCCAACACCTCCAACACCTCCAACACCTCCAACACTCCAACACCTCCAACACCTCCAACACCTCCAACACCTCCAACACCTCCAACACCTCCAACACCTCCAACACCTCCAACACCTCCAACACCTCCAACACCTCCAACACCTCCAACACCTCCAACACCTCCAACACCTCCAACACCTCCAACACCTCCAACACCTCCAACACCTTCAACATCTCCAACACCTCCAACATCTTGGTTTAAAGGTTCACTCTGTCACTTTTCTTGTTTCCTTGTTTCCATGGTGACGGCAAAAGGACAAATTCAATTTATAAACTGAACAAAAGTTGATTTTGGTTGAAAACGTTTCACAGCTCGTCCAGACTCTCCATGGATCTGGTTTAGTCCTCGTTTTGATTTGGTTTAGATCTGGTTTGGATCTGGTTTGGATCTGGTTTAGTTCTGGTTTAGTTCTGGACCACTGAGGGATTACACACATATAAGTACACATGGACCAGGGACTAAACCAAAACTAAACCACAGGAGATTGTGTAAAGAACGATTGTTTTATTCTTTTATTTTCTCGTAGGTTGTTGGTTCTATCCCTGGTCTCTCGTGTTGTGGGTTGTTGGTTCTATCCCTCGTCTCTCATGTAGGTTGTTGGTTCTGTCCCTCGTCTCTGGTGTTGTGGGTTGTTGGTTCTATCCTCGTCTCTGGTGGGTTGTTGGTTCTATCCCTCGTCTCTCGTGTGGGTTGTTGGTTCTATCCTCATCTCTGTTGTTGTGGGTTGTTGGTTCTATCCTGGTCTCTCGTGTTGTGGATTGAGGGTTGTTGGTTCTATCCTCATCTCTGGTGTTGTGGGTTGTTGGTTCTATCCTCATCTCTGGTGTTGTGGGTTGTTGGTTCTATCCTGGTCTCTCGTGTGGGTTGTGGGTTGTTGGTTCTATCCTCATCTCTGGTGTTGTGGGTTGTTGGTTCTATCCTTGTCTCTGATGTTGTGGGTTGTTGGTTCTATCCTCGTCTCTCGTGTAGGTTGTTGGTTCTATCCTCGTCTCTGGTGTTTTGGGTTGTTGGTTCTATCCTCGTCTCTCGTGTAGGTTGTTGGTTCTATCCTTGTCTCTGATGTTGTGGGTTGTTGGTTCTATCCTTGTCTCTGATGTTGTGGGTTGTTGGTTGTTGGTTCTATCCTGGTCTCTCGTGTGGGTTGTGGGTTCTATCCTCATCTCTGGTGTTGTGGGTTGTTGGTTCTATCCTGGTCTCTCATGTTGTGGGTTGTTGGTTCTATCCTGGTCTCTCGTGTTGTGGGTTGTTGTTTCTATCCTCGTCTCTGGTGTTGTGGGTTGTTGGTTCTATCCTCGTCTCTGGTGTTGTGGGTTGTTGGTTCTATCCTGGTCTCTGGTGTTGTAGGTTGTTGGTTCTATCCTCGTCTCTCGTGTAGGTTGTTGGTTCTATCCTCATCTCTGGTGTTGTAGGTTGTTGGTTCTATCCTGGTCTCTCGTGTTGTGGGTTGTGGGTTGTTGGTTCTATCCTGGTCTCTGGTGTTGTGGGTTGTTGGTTCTATCCTGGTCTCTGGTGTTGTGGGTTGTTGGTTCTATCCTCATCTCTGGTGTTGTGGGTTGTTAGTTCTATCCTCGTCTCTGGTGTTGTGGGTTGTTGGTTCTATCCTGGTCTCTCGTGTGGGTTGTAGGTTGTTGGTTGTGGGTTCTATCCTCGTCTCTGGTGTTGTGGGTTGTTGGTTCTATCCTCGTCTCTGGTGTTGTAGGTTGTTGGTTCTATCCTGGTCTCTCGTGTGGGTTGTGGGTTGTTAGTTCTATCCTCATCTCTGGTGTTGTGGGTTGTTGGTTCTATCCTCGTCTCTCGTGTTGTGGGTTGTTGGTTCTATCCTCGTCTCTCGTGTAGGTTGTTGGTTCTATCCTCGTCTCTGGTGTTTTGGGTTGTTGGTTCTATCCTCGTCTCTCGTGTAGGTTGTTGGTTGTTGGTTCTATCCTGGTCTCTCGTGTGGGTTGTGGGTTGTTGGTTCTATCCTAGTCTCTGGTGTTGTGGGTTGTTGGTTCTATCCTCATCTCTGGTGTTGTGGGTTGTTGGTTCTATCCTGGTCTCTCATGTTGTGGGTGGGTTGTTGGTTCTATCCTGGTCTCTCGTTGTGGGTTGTTTGTTCTATCCTGGTCTCTCGTGTTGTGGGTTGTTGTTTCTATCCTCGTCTCTGGTGTTGTGGGTTGTTGGTTCTATCCTCGTCTCTGGTGTTGTGGGTTGTTGGTTCTATCCTGGTCTCTGGTGTTGTAGGTTGTTGGTTCTATCCTCGTCTCTCGTGTAGGTTGTTGGTTCTATCCTCATCTCTGGTGTTGTAGGTTGTTGGTTCTATCCTGGTCTCTCGTGTTGTGGGTTGTGGGTTGTTGGTTCTATCCTGGTCTCTGGTGTTGTGGGTTGTTGGTTCTATCCCTGGTCTCTGGTGTTGTGGGTTGTTGGTTCTATCCTCATCTCTGGTGTTGTGGGTTGTTAGTTCTATCCTCGTCTCTGGTGTTGTGGGTTGTTGGTTCTATCCTGGTCTCTCGTGTGGGTTGTTGTTGTTGTGGGTTCTATCCTCGTCTCTGGTGTTGTGGGTTGTTGGTTCTATCCTCGTCTCTGGTGTTGTAGGTTGTTGGTTCTATCCTGGTCTCTCGTGTGGGTTGTGGGTTGTTAGTTCTATCCTCATCTCTGGTGTTGTGGGTTGTTGGTTCTATCCTCGTCTCTCGTGTTGTGGGTTGTTGGTTCTATCCTCGTCTCTCGTGTAGGTTGTTGGTTCTATCCTCGTCTCTGGTGTTTTGGGTTGTTGGTTCTATCCTCGTCTCTCGTGTAGGTTGTTGGTTGTTGGTTCTATCCTGGTCTCTCGTGTGGGTTGTGGGTTGTTGGTTCTATCCTAGTCTCTGGTGTTGTGGGTTGTTGGTTCTATCCTCATCTCTGGTGTTGTGGGTTGTTGGTTCTATCCTGGTCTCTCATGTTGTGGGTTGTGAGTTGTTGGTTCTATCCTGGTCTCTCGTGTTGTGGGTTGTTGGTTCTATCCTCGTCTCTGGTGTTGTGGGTTGTTGGTTCTATCCTGGTCTCTGGTGTTGTGGGTTGTTGGTTCTATCCTCGTCTCTGGTGTTGTGGGTTGTTGGTTCTATCCCTCGTCTCTCGTGTAGGTTGTTGGTTCTATCCTCGTCTCTGGTGTTGTGGGTTGTTGGTTCTATCCTGGTCTCTCGTGTGGGTTGTGGGTTGTTGGTTCTATCCTCGTCTCTGGTGTTGTGGGTTGTTGGTTCTATCCCTCGTCTCTGGTGTTGTGGGTTGTTGGTTCTATCCTCGTCTCTCGTGTAGGTTGTTGGTTCTATCCTCGTCTCTGGTGTTGTGGGTCGTTGGTTCTATCCTGGTCTCTCGTGTGGGTTGTTGGTTCTATCCCTCGTCTCTGGTGTTGTGGGTTGTTGGTTCTATCCTGGTCTCTCGTGTAGGTTGTTGGTTCTATCCTCATCTCTGGTGTTGTGGGTTGTTGGTTCTATCCTCGTCTCTCGTGTTGTGGGTTGTTGGTTCTATCCTGGTCTCTCGTGTGGGTTGTGGGTTGTTGGTTCTATCCTGGTCTCTGGTGTTGTGGGTTGTTGGTTCTATCCTGGTCTCTCGTGTGGGTTGTTGGTTCTATCCCTCGTCTCTGGTGTTGTGGGTTGTTGGTTCTATCCTGGTCTCTCGTGTAGTTGTTGGTTCTATCCTCGTCTCTGGTGTTGTGGGTTGTTGGTTCTATCCTGGTCTCTGGTGTTGTGGGTTGTTGGTTCTATCCTGGTCTCTCGTGTAGGTTGTTGGTTCTATCCTCGTCTCTCGTGTAGTTGTTGGTTCTATCCTCGTCTCTGGTGTTGTGGGTTGTTGGTTCTATCCTGGTCTCTCGTGTTGTGGGTTGTGGGTTGTTGGTTCTCGCGCTCGCAGCTGTCGTCTGGGCTGTAAACTCGTTATTCGTGGTAATTACAGCCTCTCTGTGTTTTTACGACTTTTCTCTCGTGAGTTTGTGTTTTTACGGCTCTTTTTTTTTTTTTCTCGGGGCCATTTGGGGCTCGGGGGTTTTGGCTCCGCCCCCTTCACTTTTACCACAAACAAACCGCCGCCGTTTAGCGCCTCGTTTTTACACGATCTCACCGTTTTTTTTTCTCGCCGCGTCACACACGGCGTCTTCACCTGCCGCACGCTGTGATGTCACACAGAGGGGTCAGAGGTCAGAGGTCACACTGGACTTTACAAGGAAAGAGTCACTGTGTGTAAGTTATTCTATTTTTTTTAATTTTTATTATATTTATTTTATTTAATGTGTTATTTATTTTATTTATTTACATTTTTATTTATTTTATTTATTTGCATTTTTATTAATTTTATTTATTTACATTTTTATTTATTTTATTTTTGTTTTTAATTAATTATTTTAATTTCATTTATTTTATTACTGTATTATTCTATAAAATCTGAATCCAAATCAACTTCCTCCAGACTGATCCAGACTTTTCCACAGACTCAGGTCGTTTCTCTTCGAGTTTTGTGAAGTTTTGTTAAAGTCGCTGTCGTCAACTGAACGGAAATGAACAAAATAGAATTTAGAAATGAATAATTTTAGAAATAAACTCACACAAATGAAAAGAGTCACACACAAAACAACACAAATGATGGTTGAATTTTCTGCTGTTTTGAGGCTGAGGCACATTCTGACTCATCGACACAAAATAAAACTGAGAAAATCTGAAGAAACAAAATCACACAAACAAAACTTTACAACATAAACGATCGAGTCAATTTTGTGTGGTTTTATTTCAGTTTGAAGTTTCCTGGAGCTGTTGACTCCAGTTTGACCTTTAATAGAATCATTTATATCTCCAAAACTAAAACAGAACAAAACAAACACAAACGTTTGACTCCGTCTGTTTTCCAAATGTAAAACCGTCACGTCAGGTTTGGTCCAAGTCTGTTCATGTCGTGTTGTTTGTGTGAGTTTCTCTTTTATCACGTGAATAAATCTGTGACAAATATTGATCTCCAAATGTTCCTTTGACCTTATTTGTCACTTCCTGTGTCTGTTTTTGTTTCTTCAGACTAAAATAAGTTTTTGTGCAAAAGCCAAAAGCAGAAACTGAGTGTCTGTTTGTGATTTAGTTCATAAATATATTTGATTTTAAATCCAAACTCTGGTCTTTTTCTTTTTGTCGTGTCTCGGTTCAGAGTCTGAACATTTTAAATAACTAAACTTTTGAGTTCAGTTAAACTTCAGTGATGTTTAAAGTGAAAGTGTTTGTGTGTTTTTATTCACACTAAACTGTAAAGTCGCTCATGTCAAACTGTTTCACCGTCACCATCCTGATCAAAACCAAACACGAAACTCTCCAAAACTCTTCTAGAACGTCTCAGACAAACTCACCGCGACTCCAGTTTTTATAAAAGATGAAAATCTGAAGAAAATCAAACGAATAATGATCAGGTCAAATACAGACACAGGAAGTGACAAATATTTTTATTTTTATTTATTTATTGATTAAAAAAAAAAAATTATTGAATTATTATACATATATACAGGAAGTGACAAATGGTCAAAGGGACATTTGGAGATCAATATTTCACATAAACAAATATTTCTTCATTAGAGCGACTTGTTGTTCTGCCTCTTAAACTTTTGTCTGAACAAAACACAAACTCTGAAGTCGTTTTTCTCAGTTTAACTCTGCAGTTAAACTCTTTGACATTTTGTGTAAAAGAGCTGGAGCGTCTGTGTTCTGATTGGCCTGTAGACTGTGTGATGTCATCTGTGTGAGCTCTGATTGGCCTGTAGACTGTGTGATGTCATCTGTGTGAGCTCTGATTGGCCTGTAGACTGTGTGATGTCATCTGTGTGAGCTCTGATTGGCCTGTAGACTGTGTGATGTCATCTGTGTGAGCTCTGATTGGCCGGTTTGTGCTGATGTCGTATGTATGATGATGATGATGCAGGAGTTAAACTGGCCGATATCTCGAGCCGATATTTCCCCTTCCGAGTGGATGGGATATCGGTTCTGGTCTAGTGAAAGAATCTGTGTAAAGTCAGAGTGAGGACTGAGTCAGGTCTGTGGAGAAACATCTGCAGCGTCGAGAACATCAACCCTCCTGAAGCTCACACATCAACTCTGAGAACTGAGGGTCTGATGTTCTTCCTGGTCCTAGTCTCGGTCTCAGTCTTTGGTCTCGTCTGGTCTCTGGTCTTTGGTCCGGTCTTTGGTCCGGTCTTTAGTCCGGTCTTTGGTCCGGTCTTTAGTCCGGTCTTTGGTCTGGTCTGGTCTTTGGTCCGGTCTTTAGTCCGGTCTTTGGTCCGGTCTTTAGTCCGGTCTTTGGTCTGGTCTGGTCTTTGGTCCGGTCTTTAGTCCGGTCTTTGGTCCGGTCTTTAGTCCGGTCTTTGGTCTGGTCTGGTCTTTGGTCCGGTCTTTAGTCCGGTCTTTGGTCCGGTCTTTAGTCCGGTCTTTGGTCCGGTCTTTAGTCCGGTCTTTGGTCTGGTCTCTGGTCTTTGGTCTGGTCTGGTCTTTAGTCCGGTCTTTGGTCCGGTCTTCGATCTGGTCTCTGGTCTTTGGTCCGGTCTTCGGTCTGGTCTCTGGTCTTTGGTCCGGTCTTTAGTCCGGTCTTTGGTCCGGTCTTCAGTCCGGTCTTTGGTCCGGTCTTTGGTCCGGTCTTTGGTCCGGTCTTTGGTCCGGTCTTCGGTCTGGTCTCTGGTCTTTGGTCCGGTCTTTGGTCTGGTCTTTAGTCCGGTCTTTGGTCCGGTCTTCGGTCTGGTCTCTGGTCTTTGGTCCGGTCTTTGGTCCGGTCTTTGGTCTGGTCTTTGGTCCGGTCTTCGGTCTGGTCTCTGGTCTTTGGTCCGGTCTTTGGTCTGGTCTCTGGTCTTTAGTCCGGTCTTTGGTCCGGTCTTCGGTCTGGTCTTCGGTCTGGTCTTCGGTCTGGTCTCTGGTCTTGGTCTCGGTCTTCGGTCTGGTCTCTGGTCTTTGGTCCGGTCTTCGGTCTGGTCTCTGGTCTTTGGTCCGGTCTTCGGTCTGGTCTTTGGTCTTTGGTGGTCTTTGGTCTGGTCTTGTCCGGTCTTCGGTCTGGTCTTCGGTCTGGTCTCTGGTCTGGTCTCTGGTCTTTGGTCCGGTCTTCGGTCTGGTCTCTGGTCTTTGGTCTGGGTTATATTTAGGTGGTATTGTTTGTGTGGAGCAGCTGTTGTGTCTCTGACTCGTCCAAAAAAGGCGTCGAGTTCCTCAGAGAAAAATCACACAACAATTCAACAAAAAACACACAAAACGCACAAAAAAATCACACAAAAAAAAATCACAAAAATCACAAAAAAACCATGAAAAATCACCAAAGAAAATTTAAAATCATCAAATATTGAACAGAAAAATGTGTGTGTCTGTAGTGTGTGTGTCTGTGTGTGTCCATGTGTGTGTGTGTGTCCGTGTGTGTGTGTGTGTGTGTATGTGTGTGTCTGTGTGTGTGTCGGTCTGTGTGTGTGTGTCGGTCTGTGTGTGTGTGTCTTTACTGTGCGTCTATAGTGTGCGACGGTTGTTGTATGTTTGTCATTGTGCGTCTGTCGTGTGCATTTATCTGTGTGTGTGTGTCTATGTGTGTGTTGTGTGTGTGCGTTTGTAGTGTGTGTATGTTGTGTTGTGCGTTCTTTTGTACATTGTGTGTGTGTGTGTGTGTTGTGTATGTGTGTGTGTATGTGTGTGTGTGTTGTGTATGTGTGTATGTGTGTGTTGTATGTGTGTATGTGTTGTGTATGTGTGTGTGTGTGTGTGTTGTATGTGTGTATGTGTATGTGTGTGTGTGTTTGTGTATGTGTGTGTGTGTATATGTGTGTGTGTGTGTGTGTGTTTGTGAATGAGCTGCAGCTGCCGCTCGGCCTCCTGGGTAATGTAGTGTGGTGATGTCATCAGAGGTGGATTCTGGGAGCGGCGTCTCTGAAGTGAAACCCGAGTCCGGACTTAAGCCAAGACCGGACTATTTTAGACCCGGACCCCGAAGGGACCGGGGACACCGGGTCCGGAAACAAGACCTGGACCAAACAAAGACTAAACAAGAACTCAACCAGGACTCAGCCAGGACTAAAACAAGAACTCAACCAGGACTAAACAAGAACTAACTAGTATAGTCCTGGTTCAGACCTGGTTTAGTCCTGGTTCAGACCTGGTTTAGTCCTGGTTCAGTCCTGGTTTCAGTCCTGGTTCAGACCTGGTTTAGTCCTGGTTCAGACCTTGTTCTGGTTCTGGATCCTGTTCTGTGGTAAAGTCCAGGTTTGGATCCGGGCGCTGAGTGGCACTTCCTGTTCTTAACGACTGAACTGAGCGTGCTCCGTGACCTCTCACCTCTCGCCCCGGGGCCTGATGGGAGACGAGGTCCCCACAGAGTCCTCAGACCTGGACCTGACCTGAGAAAGTCCAGACCCAGACCCAGACCCAGACCCAGACTCAGACTCAGACCCAGACTCAGACCCAGACTCAGACCCAGACCAGACTCAGACTCAGACCCAGACCCTGAATCGGCGTGTCAAATTATCGTGTTAATTGCGATGAATTAGTTACAGTCATATTTAGTGCTTTATGTTTTTTAATCGCTTTAATCTCATTTTTAATCTCTAACTTTATTGTTTCTGTGCGAGTTGCTTTATTATAAAATCTGTTTTTATGTTGTTGGGACAATAACACGTCGCTCCCACAAACAACTGTCATTTTATTCTCGTTCTCGCCGCATCTGTGATAAAGAGAGAGAACACCCCTCTGTCACAGAGAGAGAACACCCCTCTGTCACACAGAGAGAACACCCCTCTGTCACACAGAGAGAACACCCTCTGACACAGAGAGAACACCCTCTGTCACACAGAGAGAACACCCCTCTGTCACACAGAGAGAACACCCCTCTGTCACACAGAGAGAACACCCCTCTGACACAGAGAGAACACCCCTCTGTCACAGAGAGAACACCCCTCTGTCACAGAGAGAACACCCCTCTGACACAGAGAGAACACCCCTCTGTCACAGAGAGAACACCCCTCTGTCACACAGAGAGAACACCCCTCTGACACAGAGAGAACACCCCTCTGTCACACAGAGAGAACACCCCTCTGACACACAGAGAGAACACCCCTCTGTCACACAGAGAGAACACCCCTCTGTCACACAGAGAGAAAACCCTCTGACACAGAGAGACCCCTCTGTCACACAGAGAGAACACCCCTCTGTCACACAGAGAGAACACCCCTCTGTCACACAGAGAGAAACCCCTCTGTCACACAGAGAACACCCTCTGTCACACAGGAGAACACCCCTCTGTCAACAGAGAGAACACCCCTCTGTCACACAGAGAGAACACCCCTCTGTCACAGAGAGAACACCCCTCTGTCACACAGAGAGAACACCCCTCTGACACAGAGAGAACACCCCTCTGACACAGAGAGAACACCCCTCTGACGCAGAGAGAACACCCCTCTGACACAGAGAGAACACCCCTCTGTCACAGAGAGAACACCCCTCTGTCACACAGAGAGAACACCCCTCTGACACAGAGAGAACACCCCTCTGTCACACAGAGAGAACACCCCTCTGTCACACAGAGAGAACACCCCTCTGTCACACAGAGAGAACACCCCTCTGTCACAGAGAGAGAACACCCCTCTGTCACACAGAGAGAGAACACCCCTCTGTCACACAGAGAGAACACCCTCTGACACAGAGAGAACACCCCTCTGTCACAGAGAGAACACCCTCTGACACAGAGAGAACACCCCTCTGTCACACAGAGAGAGAACACCCCTCTGACACAGAGAGAGAACACCCCTCTGACACAGAGAGAACACCCTCGAACACCCCTCTGACACACAGAGAGAAACACCCCTCTGACACACAGAGAGAGAACACCCCTCTGACACAGAGAGAACACCCCTCTGTCACACAGAGAGAACACCCCTCTGTCACAGAGAGAGAACACCCCTCTGACACAGAGAGAACACCCCTCTGTCACACAGAGAGAGAACACCCCTCTGACACAGAGAGAACACCCTCTGTCACAGAGAGAACACCCCTCTGTCACAGAGAGAACACCCCTCTGACACAGAGAGAACACCCTCTGTCACACAGAGAGAACACCCCTCTGACACACAGAGAGAACACCCCTCTGACACAGAGAGAACACCCCTCTGACACAGAGAGAACACACCCCTCTGTCACAGAGAGAACACCCCTCTGTCACACAGAGAGAACACCCCTCTGTCACACAGAGAGAACAGAGAACACCCTCTGACACAGAGAGAACACCCCTCTGTCACAGAGAGAACACCCCTCTGACACAGAGAGAGAACACCCCTCTGTCACACAGAGAGAAACACCCTCTGACACAGAGAGAACACCCCTCTGACACAGAGAGAACACCCCTCTGACACACAGAGAGAGAACACCCCTCTGACACACAGAGAGAACACCCCTCTGTCACAGAGAGAACACCCCTCTGACACAGAGAGAACACCCCTCTGACACCAGAGAGAGAACACCCCTCTGACACAGAGAGAACACCCCTCTGTCACACAGAGAGAGAACACCCCCTCTGACACAGAGAGAACACCCTCTGTCACAGAGAGAACACCCCCTCTGACACACAGAGAACACCCCTCTGTCACAGAGAGAGAACACCCCTCTGTCACACAGAGAGAGAACACCCCTCTGTCACACAGAGAGAGAACACCCCTCTGACACAGAGAGAACACCCCTCTGTCACAGAGAGAACACCCCTCTGACACACAGAGAACACCCCTCTGACACAGAGAGAACACCCCTCTGTCACACAGAGAGAACACCCCTCTGTCACACAGAGAGAACACCCCTCTGTCACACAGAGAGAACACCCCTCTGTCACAGAGAGAACACCCCTCTGACACAGAGAGAACACCCCTCTGACACAGAGAGAGAACACCCCTCTGTCACACAGAGAGAACACCCCTCTGACACAGAGAGAACACCCCTCTGACACAGAGAGAGAACACCCCTCTGTCACAGAGAGAACACCCCTCTGTCACAGCAGAGAGAACACCCCTCTGTCACAGAGAGAGAACACCCCTCTGTCACAGAGAGAGAACACCCCTCTGTCACACAGAGAGAACACCCCTCTGTCACAGAGAGAACACCCCTCTGTCACAGAGAGAACACCCCTCTGACACAGAGAGAACACCCCTCTGACACAGAGAGAACACCCCTCTGTCACAGAGAGAACACCCCTCTGTCACAGAGAGAACACCCCTCTGACACAGAGAGAACACCCCTCTGACACAGAGAGAACACCCCTCTGACACAGAGAGAACACCCCTCTGTCACAGAGAGAACACCCCTCTGACACACAGAGAGAACACCCCTCTGACACAGAGAGAACACCCTCTGACACAGAGAGAACACCCCTCTGACACAGAGAGAACACCCCTCTGACACAGAGAGAACACCCCTCTGTCACACAGAGAGAACACCCCTCTGACACAGAGAGAGACACCCCTCTGTCACAGAGAGAACACCCCTCTGACACAGGAGAGAACACCCCTCTGTCACAGAGAGAACACCCCTCTGTCACAGAGAGAACACCCTCTGACAACAGAGAACACACCCTCTGTCACAGAGAGAACACCCTCTGTCACAGAGAGAACACCCCTCTGTCACAGAGAGAACACCCCTCTGTCACACAGAGAGAACACCCCTCTGTCACAGAGAGAACACCCCTCTGTCACAGAGAGAACACCCCTCTGTCACAGAGAGAACACCCCTCTGACACAGAGAGAGAACACCCCTCTGACACAGAGAGAACACCCCTCTGTCACAGAGAGAGAACACCCCTCTGTCACAGAGAGAACACCCCTCTGTCACAGAGAGAACACCCCTCTGACACAGAGAGAACACCCCTCTGACACAGAGAGAACACCCCTCTGACACAGAGAGAACACCCCTCTGACACAGAGAGAACACCCCTCTGTCACACAGAGAGAACACCCTCTGACACAGAGAGAACACCCCTCTGACACAGAGAGAAACACCCCTCTGACACAGAGAGAACAGAACACCCCTCTGACACAGAGAGAACACCCCTCTGACACAGAGAGAACACCCTCTGTCACAGAGAGAACACCCCTCTGTCACACAGAGAGAGAACACCCTCTGACACAGAGAGAACACCCTCTGACACAGAGAGACACACAGAGAGAACACCCCTCTGTCACAGAGAGAACACCCCTCTGACACACAGAGAGAACACCCCTCTGACACAGAGAGAACACCCCTCTGACACAGAGAGAACACCCCTCTGACACAGACAGAACACCCTCTGACACAGAGAGAACACCCCTCTGTCACACAGAGAGACACAGAGAGAACACCCCTCTGACACAGAGAGAGAACACCCCTCTGTCACAGAGAGAACACCCCTCTGACACAGAGAGAACACCCCTCTGTCACAGAGAGAACACCCCTCTGTCACAGAGAGAACACCCCTCTGACACAGAGAGAGAACACCCCTCTGACACAGAGAGAACACCCCTCTGACACAGAGAGAACACCCCTCTGACACACAGAGAGAACACCCCTCTGTCACACAGAGAGAACACCCCTCTGTCACAGAGAGAACACACCCTCTGTCACAGAGAGAAACACCCCTCTGACACAGAGAGAGAACACCCCTCTGACACAGAGAGAACACCCCTCTGTCACACCCTCTCACAGAGAGAACACCCTCTGACACAGAGAGAACACCCCTCTGACACAGAGAGACACACCCCTCTGACACAGAGAGAACACCCTCTGACACAGAGAGAAACACCCCTCTGAACACACACAGAGAGAACACCCCTCTGTCACAGAGAGAACACCCCTCTGTCACACAGAGAACACCCCTCTGTCACACAGAGAGAACACCCCTCTGACACAGAGAGAACACCCCTCTGACACAGAGAGAACACCCCTCTGACACACAGAGAGAACACCCCTCTGTCACAGAGAGAACACCCCTCTGACACACAGAGAGAACACCCCTCTGACACAGAGAGAACACCCCTCTGACACAGAGAGAACACCCCTCTGACACAGAGAGAACACCCCTCTGTCACACAGAGAGAACACCCCTCTGACACAGAGAGAGAACACCCCTCTGTCACACAGAGAGAACACCCCTCTGACACAGAGAGAACACCCCTCTGTCACAGGGAGAACACCCCTCTGTCACAGAGAGAACACCCCTCTGACACAGAGAGAGACCTCTGAACAGAGAGAACACCCCTCTGACACAGAGAGAAACACCCCTCACACAGAGAACACCCTCTGTCACAGAGAGAACACCCTCTTCACAGAGAGAAACACCCCTCTGTCACAGAGAGAACACCCCTCTGACACAGAGAGAGAACACCCCTCTGACACAGAGAGAACACCCCTCTGACACAGAGAGAACACCCCTCTGACACAGAGAGAACACCCCTCTGTCACTCTCTCTTTTGTCTCCTTTAGTTTATGCAAATGAACCATGTGGTTTGAAGTTTTGTTGTTAAACCTGATGATGTGAAACGTTCTGTTTAAATGTAATAATAATAATGTGATAATGAATTGAAATGAAAACACCTCAAGTTGAAGCTTTTCTCAGATATTTTTAGGTGAGATTAAAAAGAGTTGAATTAGATTCATTAATTACAGATCATAATTATTAATCTCTCAGTTTTTTTAACCACCTAAAGTGTCAGTTGAGTCGTTCTGGTTTGTAAAAGTGACTCAGTGATTTTTGGGGATTTTTTCACTAATCACTTCTTCAGATCCTCGTTCTTCTTCTGCCCAAAACAAAATGAGTCACGTTCCAGGAAACGTCCTGCAGCTTCAGCTTCTCTCAAACTTTTCCTTTTTTCTTCCACTTTTCTTCCTGAATCTTGTTTTGGAGCTCGAACCTGAAGCACAGTTTTTATTCAGACTTGATTTGTTCTTGTTGTTGGTTGTTTGATGGAGCTGTTACCGTGGAAACAGAGTCCACACTTCACACTAAACTAAAAAACAGTTTAAAGATCATCTGAGAAGTTCCACAGTGACGTAAAGAGACGTTCATGTTCCTTCATGTTCCTTCATGTTCCTTCATGTTCCTCAGACTCTGGTTCTGTTCTGTTTGATTTGACACAAAAAAAAGTGACTCTGAAAAACTCTGATCACACGAAACAAAACGGAGACGAAATAAAAACAACAAAAACTAAAATAAAAAACACAACAATATTTCTAGAAAATAAAACAAAAACACGATTTAAACAAAAAAAAAACCATCTAGAGGAACATTGAGAACAGAACAGAACAGAGTCTCTGTGTCTCTTTGATTTGATTTGTTGAAGTGTGAGGAGTTTTTCTAGTGGAGTTTTGTGTCGCCCTGTGTGTAGTTTTATATGATTATGTGTAGTTTTGTGTAGTTTTGTGTTGTTGTTGTATTTTCTACCATATGGTACAAGATTAGGTTGAAAAACCTCTGACTTTTTGACTCATGAGATTTTTTATTAAGAAAGTTCATGGTAACGGAGGGAAAAGTAACGGAGGGAAAATTGTACAAACAAGTAGAAGGTGCAGGATTTTACATCATTTGTGGCTTTTTTCTTCTGAAAACTTTAATATTACTTCAAAATGAAAGAAACTATTTCTATAAAATATGTCAGTCCTTCCAAGAACATTTTTATCATAAAAAAATATATATAAATAAAAAAATCCTGTCCCTTCATCAACAGTTCAAAGATGGAATAACACAAGATATGATGAAATACAAACATTTATTTACATGATTTTCAGGTCTTTGAAATTTGGGAAATAATTTTTGTTCCATGTTTCATTCATGGTTTGTTTAAAACAGATGGAACTTTACAACCAAAAATGGAACAGAAAAAAGGTGAACAGTTTGATAAACTCGAGTACATATGTATCTGTTCAATACACTTTTATATCAGATTTATTCACTTGAAGTTTTGCTCTTGTTGTTTCTTCTGTTTGACTGGGACCAGGTGTAAAAAGTGTGGATGGTGTTTGTGTCGGTGGAGGAACAACAGAGACAGAAAAGCCGGTAGTTCAGTTTTAGACCTTATATAGTCCTGGTTTAGTCCTGGTTTAGTCCTGGTTTAGTCCTTGTTTAGTCCTGGTTTAGTCCTGGTTTAGTCCTGGTTGAGTCCTTGTTTAGTCCTGGTTTAGTCCTGGTTTAGTCCTGGTTGAGTCCTTGTTTAGTCCTGGTTTAGTCCTGGTTGAGTCCTGGTTGAGTCCTGGTTGAGTCCTGGTTTAGACCTGGTTTAGTCCTGGTTGAGTCCTGGTTGAGTCCTGGTTTAGACCTGGTTTAGTCCTGGTTGAGTCCTTGTTTAGACCACGTTAAAAGTTCAGATGGTGTTTGTGTTTGTGTTTGGGGACAAACCTGGAGCAGCTGAAGTTTGTGTTTAAATCTGTTTGTGTTTTTGTCCAATCAGAACCTTTCCTCCCCCAGATGCTCAAACACGAAATAAAAAACATTTCAACATCAATTCAGAATTATTATTATTAGTATTATTATTATTATTATGATTATTATTTCCAGGGAAACTCCGGGGAGGATTGTTGATTTCAGAATTATTTATTTGACTCTGATGTTTTGTTTTTTTTCTTTTTCTTCACAGAAACTTTCGGAGCGTTTGCCCAAGATCCGAGAAACGAGAGACGCCTCGTTCAGCTGCCTGTGTCCTCCAGGTGAGACACAGACAGAGCGCCCCCTGTGGCCCCCCGGGGTCACTGCCGGGTCGGGCCGAGTGTGTTGCTCGAGGGCACAGCGTCGCAGGTTGGGGGTGTGAGTGCGTTTTAGTCCTGTTTTAGTCTCAGTTTAGTTCTGGTTTAGTCCTGGTTTAGTTTTGGTTTGGGGTTGGGGGTGTGAGTGTGTTGCTCAGGGGCACAGAGGTTGGGGGTGTGTTGCTCAGGGGCACAGAGGTTGGGGGTGTGTTGCTCAGGGGCACAGAGGTTGGGGGTTTGAGTCTCAGGTTCACAGATGTTTGTGGCTCCAGATGTTCGTCATTACGTCGTTTGAGTCGATTTAATGAATCAGACGCACAAGAGAAGAAGAAGAAGAAGAGGAGGAGGAGAGAAAGAGGAGGAGAGGAGGAGAGGAGAGGAGAGGGGGATGAAGAGGAGGGACGGGGGGAGAGAGAGAAAGAGAGAGTGAAGGAAAAGAGGAGGAGGAGGAGAGGAAAGAGACGGAACAGAGAGATAAACATGTTTGAAAAGTGTCTGCTGCTGTTTGTTTGTCTCCTGAACACAACACACACACACACACACACAGATACACACACACACAGATACACACACACACACACACACAGATACACACACACACACACACACACACACACACACACAGATACACACACACACACACAGATACACACACACACACACACACACACACACACAGATCACACACACACACACACAGATACACACACACACACAGATACACACACACAGATCACACACACACACACACACACAGATACACACACACACACAGATACACACACATACACACACACACACAGATACACACACACACAGATACACACACACACACACACACACACAGATACACACACACAGATACACACACACACACAGATACACACACACACACACACACACACACAGATCACACACACACACACACACACACACAGATACACACACACACACACACGAGGTCGGTGACGTGGACGGTTTGATCTTGTGCAGGTCATATTTGGGTCAGACTTGTTGAATCTTTTTCTCTCTCGTTTTTCCTCGTCACAAACGTCTGAAGCGTCTGGACCAGGGGTGGGCAAACTACGGCCCGGGGTCCGTATGCGGCCCTTTAAACCTTTTCATCTGGCCCAAAGAACTGGAATAACTTACAATAATAAACCTTGTTGATGTTTTATTTGTCCTGCATTTCCGGTGTTTCCCAGTAGATGGCGCACGACATATATGATGTATTATGTTGGTCGTGATGTTTTATGGGAAAGTGTTGTTACAGGAGTTATTTGGACCATGAGTGAAGTAGAAGTGTTCAAGACATAAGGCTGCACTGCTTCCGTTTTGGTTTGGTACAGATCCAACATGAAAAGCTTATAAACTCTATGTTGAAATTCTTGATGCATGGAACATATCAGAGTCTGGTTTTACTGCAGGTACAAGCTCTGTTTTTGAATTGTTTCTGAATTAGACTGAAGAACGATTAGCTCACCATCTACATTCTCCTGTGGTTTGCGGTGGAACAGATCTTTTCTCTTTTATATGTTCTGAATCTTTGTTTGCGTCCTACAAAAGTGTAAATACAAATATAAAGCAGCCGACCTCTTAACACGTCCTGTCCTGTCCTCTGTCCTTCCCTTCAGTCAAATGTTATTACCCTATGTGGCCCACGAGCCTAAAAGTTTGCCCACCCCTGATCTAGACTCTTCTGTGCATGTCTGAGTCATCTAGGGATCTGTTCTGGGCCTGTTCAAGTCTGAGAGTCGTCTGTAAAATCACAAAAACACAAAACTGAACACAGTGACTGGAGAAACATGATGTTGGTGCAGGAGTTTCATCAGTGTGAGTTTTGGATCAGAGCCGAGTCTGGGTCTGGGTCTGGGTCTGGTCTGAGTCTGGGTCTGGTCTGAGTCTGGGTCTGGTTCCTGGTCTGGTCTGGGTCTGGGTCTGGGTCCGGGTCTGGTCTGGGTCTGAGTCTGGTCTGGTCTGGGTCTGGGTCTGAGTCTGGGTCTGGTCTGAGTCTGGGTCTGTCGTCTGAGTCTGGGTCTGGGTCTGGTCTGAGTCTGAGTCTGGGTCTGGGTCTGGGTCCGGTCTGGTCTGAGTCTGGGGTCTGGGTCTGGGTCTGGTCTGAGTCTGAGTCTGGGTCTGGGTCTGGTCTGAGTCTGGTCTGGGTCTGAGTCTGGTCTGAGTCTGGGTCTCTGGTCTGGTCTGAGTCTGGGTCTGGGTCTGGTCTGGTCTGGGTCTGGTCTGAGTCTGGGTCTGGTCTGAGTCTGGGTCTGGGTCTGGTCTGAGTCTGGGTCTGGGTCTGTCTGGTCTGGTCTGGGTCTGGTCTGGTCTGGGTCTGGGTCTGGTCTGAGTCTGGTCTGGGTCTGGGTCTGGGTCTGGGTCTGGTCTGGTCTGGTCTGGTCTGAGTCTGGGTCTGGTCTGGTCTGGTCTGGGTCTGGGTCTGGTCTGAGTCTGGGTCTGGTCTGAGTCTGGGTCTGGGTCCGGGTCTGGTCTGAGTCTGGGTCTGGGTCTGGTCGGACTTTTCATACAGTTTGTAGGATTTTCCCGGCGTTGAGGTGAACCTCTTACCATCCACCCGCCGGCGGGCGATTTTCCAATAAAAAATGTTCACTCTGTATATTCACCTTCATTATTGTTTTCACTACTGGCCATACATCGTTTGAAAGCTTAATTCATCAATAAAACAACCATATCATTCATTTTATGTCGTACAACGAGCCCAAAACGCGATAACTTAAAAATTCACATCATAAACAAAGAATAAGATACGCGTTTCTTACCTTTGAGCGGTTCTGTCGGTCCAAAACGCGTTCAATCCATGAAAAGTTGTACTCAATAAATCCGTAATAATCCACAGAAAAAGAATATCAAGTTGTTTTTCCAAAAAATAATTCCATGTGGGGAATAATCCAGAAAAACCGTCGTCCGTATGAGTGGATGAATCCGTGAATGAAAATATTCTGTCTCTTCTCCGCCTCTTCTCCCGCTCTCACTTCCCTTTCTCTCCCGCTCTTGGGTTCGCTTGTTTTCCTCACACTCTTAGCTTCAAAATGAGACCCTCCCCGCTGTTGTCGGTGGCGGGGTTTAGGTGGGACAAGCCGCTGAAGAAGCTAACGCACTCACGTACTTCCTGGCTTTACGCACGCGTCATCAGTTTGTTTACGGGAAATCTCTTCAGTCATTGGATCTTCCAGAAAGTGATTGACATATTGTTTTAGCCAATCACCAGAGCTTTCAAACGGTGGGTGGGACATTCAGATTGTATTGGAAACGGACCCTGTGTTTATACGCGCAGCCGAGAGGAACAGGAGAGAGACACAGAGAGCAGTAGTAGTAGTAGCAGAACAGCCACTTGGAAGACAATTTTGGCTACTTTTAGTTTTTTTCTTGAGAAAACATGCCTAAAGCTCAGAAGAATTAGTATTATAACAATAACAATTATTATTATTATTATATTATTATTATTATTTTGGCACAAATTTGGCAATCTTGTGCCGAATTGTCATTTTGTTTACACAAAGGCTCACAGCATCAAAACCCTTTGTCCTAGAGATCTGAAATTCTACACAGTTGTTGCCAACAACTTGAACAATGAGTGTAGTGAGTCACAAATGCCTAGAATGAAGTATGACCAAGCTAAGGCCTTTATTTTTTTCAATTTTTTTTTCGAAGCAAAAAAAAAAAAAAAATGTCAATTTTAATTGACTGTACTGTAGGTTAGGCAGCACTCACAGTCTTCATGTACATATCTACAGAAACTAGAAGGTCTAAGCTTTAAAATGGTGCCTCACACAAGCATGTGGGTTCTAAGGTTTTCTTTTAATAAGCTATGACATTTGGGTATGTCTTACCATTGTGCACACACCAAAATGAGGCGGGTGGTAACAGGTTAATGTAATAAATAATCGGAATAAAATCGGAATAAACTGACGGCTGGACTCTATTTTCCGATGGACCGATCAAGCGGCAAGTGAAGAAGAAGAACCACAACGTGAAACGAATAACGATAAAACTATAAATTTCTTTTACTTACGTTTCCAACTTCTCTGTTCCTTTACTTTTCACGTTGTTGTTCTTCTTCTTCTTCTTTTTCACTTGACACTTGCTTCGTTGTGACTCGTTCTTCTTAAAGTTTTCCTCTTTCTTCTCTTGATCGTTGTGGAGAAATTCTTTATCACGGCGGCAAAATAAAAAGTTTGACCAAAATGTAAAATCTAAAAACTTTACTCTGTCAGAAGATGAGTTTAAAGTGTTGAAATCCAGGCACAAAATCATTTTACTGCTCAAGTTTTCTTCAAATAATCAACTGATGTGACACGTTTGGATCTTTAATGCAACAGTTTATCTTCACTTATGTTTCTCGTCTTTCTAAATAATCGTCAAAAAAAAAAAAAAGTTGAAAATCTGAATGAGTAAAAGTCCCAGTCCTGACCTGGTACAAAGTCTCTACAAACTCCAGCGTCGTTTGTTTCTGCGCCTCTTGATTTTAGCCTGATTGTCAATCCACTTTTGTGTCTGTTTTTTCTGTGTGTTTTTTTAATCTAACTTCTTTTTGAAACATTTTCAATACACGAAAAAAACATTTGTCTTTCTGGTGATTGGAGCAACAGCAGAGACACAAACTGAACAGAGTTTAGGTGTTTTAACATCAAGTCAGCGAAGGAAACGAGGTTCTGTGAGTCTGTTTTTACTTCCGACGTGACGTGACCTGAAAGCAGCGATAAATCAACTTATAAACCAGTTTCATTGTTGACAAAAGTGTTGCTGGGAATTATTTTGGTCGGCGGCAAGAAACACTAATTGAACATGACGGACGGAGCGAGAAAACACGTAAAGGGCATTGATCCCAGTTATTTCTCCGCTCTAACGGCAGAGGACGTCACGTGGAAACAGGCAGGACCCAAAACGCAGGACTGCTTCAAAATATTTAATGACAAAACAAAAAATCCAAAACTCAAGACTAAATGGCCACGACAAGAAACACAGAGAAACTCGGACAGAGACAATGGACCAACAAAGGGCAGACGAGAACACAGGGAATAAACACACACACCTGAACGAGACACAGGTGAGACACATGAGGGCGGAGCCAACGATCAACAACAACAAACAATCAGGAAGTAAAACTCAGAACTACAAGCAACAAAACAAATGTCACAATAAAACACAAACTACAACCACCACAAAACATGAACCATGACAGACGACCCAAGACCATCTGACCACAAACTGGTCATAAACATCGACGGACGACAAATCTCCCTTTTCAACCCCGACAGAACCTGGACCAAACCAAACTTCTGGTCAGAATCTCCAACTCCCTGGACAAATATTCACTTGGGCGACATCCACAATGACTTGGTGAAACTCCTGGGCCATTCACAGCAGAAAAGATGAAAACCTCCAAGAGTCTGGATGTGTTGTTGAACTTGTTGAGTCCACGGTTTGTTAGGATCTTCTACGTTTGCTCTGCGGATGTTTGAAAGTCGTTTAATTCACCGTTAGTGGTTCTTTTCACTCAGAATACGAAAAAGACATTTTCCTTCTTCCAGTGTTTCTATTTGTGCGTCTGATAATGCAGCAGGAGTTTAACATTATCAGGATAAATACATGAGGTTACACACTGTGTTTGACGCTACCGTGTTTCTGCCTCTGACCAGAATATTTCCCATCATCACTGTTGGTCAAGTTACTTTGAAACTGTAATGTGTTATTTATTACCTATTACTGTCATTTCAAAGTAATTTGTTACATTACAATATTACTGCATTTAAAATGTAAGGCGTTACATTACTATTGCATTACTTTAAGTTACTCTCACCAAAATTACTTTTGCGCTGTATATGGACTGAACCAGGACTAAACCAGAACTGAACCAGGACTAAACCAGAACTGAACTAGGACTAAAACAGGACTCACTGTGGGGACGGGCTCGAACGAAGGTGACGCAGGAGAAAGGATCGGCTCTGCTCCGCACCTCACGGAGGTAAGAGCGGCTGTCACCCGATCGCTCTTTACGGACACTCTGCTGCTCGGGCTCGCGGCCCTGATTTCAGCAACTATTTGCAGGTACCCGACCCGGTGCAAGAGTCTGTTACAGCGTGTAACTTCTACCTTCCTTCAGCGTGTTCAGAAGTCCAACTTTTTGTGTGATGGTTGCATCTTCCTCTGCCTTTTGGGTGCGAGCGCAGGAGCCTTGTCGGTGCAGAATGTTTCGTCGACGTTGTGGGTTTTCGTCGGGGAGAAAACTTGCAACCGAACAACACTTCAGAATCACACTGATACAGACTGAACATGTATTTAAATTTGGCAGCTGAACACATTCTGTACTGTACAGGAGACAGGAGTCCCTTGGCCAGTCAGGACGCAGTGGGAGGAACGCAGTACGCATTCATACAATGTAAAAAAAAAGGGCTGCAAAATTGCACAAAAAAAAAAAAAAAAAAAATCTGCGAAACAGCGAGACCACGAAAAGTGAACTGCGATAGAGGGAGGGACGAGTGTAAACCAGGTCTAAACCAGAACTGACCCAGACCAGGTCTAAACAGGACCCAGATCTAAACCAGGTCTAAACCAGAACTGACCCAGATCTAAACCAGGTCTAAACCAGAACTGACCCAGGTCTAAAACCAGGTCTAAACCAGGTCTAAACCAGGTCTAAACAGCGTGGAGTTCTTTGTCGGTCCTTTCGCCCGCGGTTACCTGAAGGTCTATGAGGAGCATCTCCGGCGTTTCACCGCTGCTGATATCGAGGTGATTTTAGCGAATTTGTATGAAGAAAAACCCACCACTTAAATCCAGGTTAAAAAAACACGCGTTACTCACATTTGTACCGAGTAAAATATTACTATTTTTTCCCCTGTAATACCTTACGTTACTGCGTTACAGCAAAGAGTAATGCATTACTGTAATTCGTTACTTTTATAACGCGTTACTCCCAACACTGCCCATCAGCAACGTGGACTTTTAATAACAATGACGTCAGCTCAAACTCGACTATAATGATTCTGTTTTATTTATTCTCAAACTTTTGTAGAATCTGAGTCTGAACAAGTTCCTTCTGTTTTCTTCAGAACAGGAGTTGAGTTTGTTGTGACTCATGTGGCTCCTTTAAGTTTTCCTCTTTCTTCTTTTTATCGTTGTGGATAAATTGTTCATCACAGCAAAATAAAAAAAGTTTGACCAAAATGTAAAATCTAAACATTTAAATCTGTCAGAAAATAAGTTTAAAGTGTTAAAATCCGGCAGAAGATGATTTGACTGGAGGAGTTTTCTTCTTTCTAATGGAGTGAAGTGGAGCCGCGGACGAGACGAGGGGGAAAGTTTGATTCCACAGATTTAAAACTCGGGGGAAGAGAAGAGAAAGTGTTTTTTTTTTTTTTTTTGTTTAATGTGGAAAATCGCAGCAGCAGCGTCGACTGAACAAAGAGAGTTTTTATTTTCGGCGCTGGAGCAGAATCAGTTTGGAGAATCGAGCTGAAACGAAAGAAACGAAAATCAAAGTTTAAAGACTGAGAGAAAAAGAATGAAGAGAGAGAGAGAGAGAGAGAGAGAGAGGGGATGGGGGGATGAGAGAGGGAGGACGGGAGGACAGGGGGGATGGAGGGATGGGGGGGGGGGGGTGTTGAAGTCCAGTGACATTTTGAGGTGAACGTCGTGAAAACACAGAAGACGAAGTTTAAACAATGACGCAAGTGAACGAGAGAACGAGAGAAAGACGACAGGAGAGAGGGAGGAGGAGGAGGAGAGAAGGAGGGAGAGAGAGAGAGAGAGAGAGAGCATGTGAGGTGAAGGGGTGAGAAGAGAGAGAGAGAGGAGAGATCACAGAAGAGAAAAGAGAGAGAACGAGGAGGGATGTGAGAAGAGAGAAAGTGCAGGGGTGAGAGAGAAAGAGAAGGATGAGAGTGTGTGTGTGTGTGTGTGTGTGTGTTGTGTGTGTGTGTGTGTTGTGTGTGTGTGTTGTGTGTGTTGTGTGTGTCTGTGTGTGTGTGTGTGTCTGTGTGTGTGTGTGTGTATATGTGTGTGTATATGTTTGTTTATATTTGCAGTATTTGTGTTTCTTCTGTGAACTTTGTAGAAATTTTGTCTCAAGAGTTTGAAACACGACAAAACACAAAACACACACACACACACATACACAACACACACACAGACACACACAACACACACACACACACACACATACACAACACACACACACACACACACACAACACACACACACACACATACAGACACACACACACACACACACACACACACAACACACATTTTTCCCTTTGCTCTCTGTGCTGAGTCGCTCCCCCTTCAGAGCGTCGCATTAGTGAACCTCCTGCACCAACACTTGTCTGGTGATCATGGGGGGCGGAGCCTCGTACAGGACTTGGTACTGTGGGATCATGGGGGGCGGAGCCTCGTACAGGCTGGTGGTCACTGTAAAGGCTGAAGTGTATTTGTGTGTGAACTCGTGTCACAAAATGAAGTGAGAAAATGAAATGAAACAATCACAGAACTGATCGACTGCGGCGTTTACACACACCCCCAACGCCCCGCGACCCCTGACCTGTGACCCCTGACCCCCCCAACGCCCCTGACCCCTGACCCCTGACCTGTGACCTGTGACCTGTGACCTGCTGCAGACCGACACAGAGTCTGAGTTTTTGGGGAGATTTGGTTTTGTTTAACAGCTCTGTCTGTGCAGGAAAGTCTGGACCTGGTCTGTAGTCTGGGTCTGTAGTCTGGGTCTGTAGTCTGGGTCTGGGTCTGTGGTCTGGGTCTGTAGTCTGGGTCTGTAGTCTGGGTCTGTAGTCTGGGTCTGTGGTCGGTCTGCAGTCTGTGGTCCCGGTCTGTAACCGGTCTTGGGGGGGTCTATTTGCGGCACTGGTGACAGAGGCTTAGCTGCTGTTGGATGGAAATAGACTCAGACTCAGGAACAGGAAGGACACACGCGTGATCCGAATTCCACCACAGACCAAAGACCAAAGACCAAAGACCAAAGACCGGACTAAAGACCAGACCAGAGACCAGACCAAAGACCAGAGACCAGAGACCAGAGACCAGAGACCAGAAGACTAAAGACCAAAGACCAAGCAAAGACCAAAGACCAAAGACCAAAGACCAAAGACCAAAGACCTAAAGAGACCAGACCAGAGACCAGAGACCAGAGACCAAAGAGACCAGAGACCAGAGACCAAAGACCAAAGACAGAGACCAGAGACCAAAGACCGGACCAAAGACCGGACTAAAGACCAGAGACCAAGAGACCAGATTAAAGGTGCACTGTGTAACTTTCTGGAGGAGGTTGGTCCAGTTGTTGGTTTATTTTGCAGGACTTTTGTGATTATTTTGCCGAGTCGTCAGAGTGAGTGTAGGGAGTATTATCTCTGCACCAGTCGAGTCAGACCTGAGTTTGAGAATCAACTCAAGATTCACAGGGAATTTTTACATCATAAAATAAAATAAAAAAACATCAGTCAGGCCATTGAGTTTGTTGAGTTTGTAAAGTCCTGGTTTAGACCTGGTTTAGACCTGGTTTAGTCCTGGTTTAGTCCTGGTTTAGTCCTGGTTTAGTCCTGGTTTAGTCCTGGTTTAGACCTGGTTTAGACCTGGTTTAGTCCTGGTTTAGACCTGGTTTGGACCTGGTTTAGTCCTGGTTTAGTCCTGGTTTAGTCCTGGTTTAGTCCTGGTTTACTGGTTTAGTCCTGGTTTAGACCTGGTTTAGTCCTGGTTTAGTCCTGGTTTAGTCCTGGTTTAGTCCTGGTTTAGACCTGGTTTAGTCCTGGTTTAGTCCTGGTTTAGTCCTGGTTTAGACCTGGTTTAGTCCTGGTTTAGTCCTGGTTTAGTCCTGGTTTCCTGGTTTAGACCTGGTTTAGTCCTGGTTTAGTCCTGGTTTAGACCTGGTTTAGTCCTGGTTTAGTCCTGGCTGGTTTAGTCCTGGTTTAGTCCTGGTTTAGACCTGGTTTAGTCCTGGTTTAGACCTGTTTAGTCCTGGTTTTAGTCCTGGTTTAGACCTGGTTTAGTCCTGGTTTAGTCCTGGTTTAGTCCTGGTTTCCTGGTTTACCTGGTTTAGTCCTGGTTTAGTCCTGGTTTAGTCCTGGTTTAGACCTGGTTTAGACCTGGTTTAGTCCTGGTTTAGTCCTGGTTTAGACCTGGTTTAGTCCTGGTTTAGTCCTGGTTTAGACCTGGTTTAGTCCTGGTTTAGTCCTGGTTTAGTCCTGGTTTAGTCCTGGTTTGGTCCTGGTTTAGTCCTGGTTTAGACCTGGTTTAGTCCTGGTTTAGACCTGGTTTAGACCTTGGTTTTTCCTGGTTTAGTCCTGGTTTAGACCTGGTTTAGACCTGGTTTAGTCCTGGTTTAGTCCTGGTTTAGACCTGGTTTAGTCCTGGTTTAGACCTGTTTAGTTTAGTCCTGGTTTAGTCCTGGTTTAGACCTGGTTTACCTGGTTTAGTCCTGGTTTAGTCCTGGTTCCTGGTTTAGTCCTGGTTTAGTCCTGGTTTAGACCTGGTTTAGACCTGGTTTAGTCCTGGTTTAGTCCTGGTTTGTTTCCTGGTTTAGTCCTGGTTTAGACCTGGTTTAGTCCTGGTTTAACCTGGTTTAGTCCTGGTTTAGTCCTGGTTTAGTCCTGGTTTAGTCCTGGTTTAGTCCTGGTTTAGACCTGGTTTAGTCCTGGTTTAGTCCTGGTTTAGACCTGGTTTGGACCTGGTTTAGCCCTGGTTTAGTCCTGGTCTGAGGACATGTGTGAAATGTCTCTCAGCTGTGTCCTTGTAAAACACATGTCACACACACACTTTAAGTCTGACTTTATGTTTACTGTTTATAGAAAATAAGATGGTGTATGAATATGCAAATGAGCTCATATGCAAATGAAGTTATATGCAAATGAGTGAATGAGTTAATGAGCTAATATGCTAATGAGCTGTAGATTCGTTTGGACAGGAAGTGACTTTAAAAACACAGAGGAGTTTTGTGGTTCCTGTTACATAACAAACAACACAACAAAAAACCACCACACAACAACAACACAACAACACAACAACAACAACAACACAACACAACAACAACACAACAACACAACAACAACACAACAACAACACAACAACACAACAACAACACAACAACACAACAACAACAAACAACACAACAACAACACACGTGTGAACAAAGTACTTTTACTTCAGTCCTGCAGTACTTTCAGTTTGTACTTTTACTGCACGTGTTGTCAGGGGCAGTTAGTGTGTGTGTGTATGTGTGTGTGTGTGTGTGTGTGTGTGTGTGTTGTGTGTGTGTGTGTGTGTGTGTGTGTGTGTGTGTGTGTGTGTGTGTGTGTGTGTGTGTGTGTGTGTGTGTGTGTGTGTGTGTGTGTGTGTGTGTGTGTGTGTGTGTGTGTGTGTGTGTGTGTGTGTGTGTGTGTGTGTGTGTGTGTGTGTGTGTGTGTGTGTGTGTGTGTGTGTGTTGTGTGTGTGTGTGTGTGTGTGTGTGTGTGTGTGTGTGTGTTGTGTGTGTGTGTTGTGTGTGTTGTGTGTGTGTGTGTGTGTGTGTGTGTGCGTTTGTGGGGGGACAGTTATTTGCGTCGCGCGGCTCTGACCTTGACGAGCGCTGACAGGAAGAACTCAACTTACACCAAGAAGATCAGATGACATCAGCTGCTCCAGACCAGAACTAAACCAGACCAGGACTAAACCAGGACTAAACCAGACTAAACCAGGACTAAACCAGTAAACCAGAACTAAACCAGGACTAAACCAGGTAAACCAGGAACTAACCAGACTAAACCAGGAACTAAACCAGAACTAAACCCAAACTAAACCAGGACTAAACCAGGACTAAACCAGAACTAAACCAGACTAAACCAGGACTAAACCAGAACTAAACCAGGACTAAACCAGGACTAAACCAGGACTAAACCAGGACTAAACCAGGACTAAACCAGAAACTAAAACCAGGAACTAAACCAGGACTACTAACAGAACTAAACCAGGACTAAACCAGGACTAAACCAGAACTAAACCAGAACTAAACCAAACTAAACCAGACCAGACTAAACCAGGACTAAACCAGGACTAAACCAGAACTAAACCAGGACTAAACCAGGACTAAACCAGACTAAACCAGACTAAACTAAACAGACTAAACGACTAAACCAGGACTAAACCAGAACTAAACCAGGGACTAACCAGGACTAAACCAGAACAAACCAGAACAAACCAGACTAAACCAGGACTAAACCAGAACAAACCAGGACTAAACCAGGACTAAACCAGGACTAAACCAGAACTAAACCAGGACTAAACCAGGACTAAACCAGAACTAAACCAGGACTAAACCAGACTCAACCAAGACTAAACCAGGACTAAACCAGAACAAACTGAACCAGGACTACCAGACTAAACCAGGACTAAACCAGAACTAACCAGGACTCAACCAAACTCTAAACCAGGACTAAACCAGGACTAAACCAGGACTAAACCAGGACTAAACCAGACTAAACCAGGACTAAACCAGGACTAAACCAGAACTAAACCAGAACTCAACCAGACTAAACCAGGACTAAACCAGGAACTAAACCAACTAAAAACCAGGACTAAACCAGGACTAAAACCAGACTAACCAGGAACTAAACCAGAACTAAACCAGGACTAAACCAGGACTAAACCAACTAAACCAGGACTAAACCAGGACTAACCAGGACTAAACCACTAAACCAGAACTAAACCAGGACTAAACCAGGTCTAAACCAGGACTAAACCCAGGACTAAACCAGGTCTAAACCAGGACTAAACCAGGACTAAACCAGACTAAACCAGAAACTAAACCAGAACTCAACCAGACTAAACCAGGAACTAAACCAGGACTAAACCAGAACTAAACCAGGACTAAACCAGGACTAAACCAGAACTAAACCAGGACTAAACCAGGACTAAACCAGGACTAAACCAGAACTAAACCAGGACTAAACCAGGACTAAACCAGACTAAACCAGGACTAAACCAGAACTAAACCAGGACTAAACCAGACTAAACCAGGACTAAACCAGAACTAAACCAGGACTAAACCAGGACTAAACCAGGAAACTAAACCAGGACTAAACCAGAACTAAACCAGAACTAAACCAACTAAACCAGGACTAAACCAGGACTAAACCAGGTCTAAACCAAACCAGGACTAAACCAGGACTAAACCAGGACTAAACCAGGACTAAACCAGGACTAAACCAGAACTAAACCAGACTAAACCAGACTAAAACCAGAACTAAACCAGGACTAAACCAGGACCTAAACCAGAACTAAACCAGGACTAAACCAGACTAAACCAGAACTAAACCAGGACTAAACCAGGACTAAACCAGGACTAAACCAGGTCTAAAAACCAGGACTAAACCAGGACTAAACCAGGACTAAACCAGGACTAAACCAGACTAAACCAGAACTAAACCAGGACTAAACCAGACTAAACCAGAACTAAACCAGGACTAAACCAGGACTAAACCAGAAACTAAACCAGGACTAAACCAGGACTAAACCACTAAACCAAACCAGACTAAACCAGACTAAACCACTAAACCAGGACTAAACCAGGACTAAACCACTAAACCAGGACTAAACCAGACTAAACCAGGACTAAACCAGGACTAAACCAGGACTCTAAACCAGGTCTAAACCAGGTCTAAACCAGGTCTAAACCAGGACTAAACCAGGACTAAACCAGGTCTAAACCAGGACTAAACCAGGACTAAACCAGGTCTAAACCAGGTCTAAACCAGGACTACACCAGGCCTCCCCCTCGTCTCTCACACAGACCCCTCCCCCTCCTCGTGGTGAGTCCGGGTCCTGGTCTGGGTCCAGGTCCGGTCCGGGTCTGGAGACACTTAGAGGAACAGTAGTCGGGTTTGTGTTTCACTCCCACGTCCGGACGATTAAACGACGCTCCGGCTCGGAAAAACACCCACAAGAAAAGAGGGAAAAACGGAGGGAAAGTGGAGCCCCCCCCCCAACCCCCCGCCCTCCTCGAGTCCGGGTTCAGACCTGGTCCAGACCTGGTCCAGACCTGCTGTAGACCTGGATTTAACCTGGTCTGGAAATAGTTGAAATAGTCTAATAATAGTAGGAAACAGTAAATAGGCTCTGGTCTGTGTTTTAATGCAGACGTGAAACCGGAATAATCAAGTCCAAATGAGTCCTGGTTTAGTCCTGGTTTAGTCCTGTTTAGTCCTGGTTTAGACCTGGTTTAGTCCTGGTTTAGTCCTGGTTTAGACCTGGTTTAGACCTGGTTTAGTCCTGGTTTAGTCCTGGTTTAGTCCTGGTTTAGTCCTGGTTTTAGTTCTGGTTTAGTCCTGGTTTACCTGGTTTAGTCCTGGTTTTAGTCCTGGTTTAGTCCGTTTACTGGTTTTAGACCTGGTTTAGTCCTGGTTTAGTCCTGGTTTAGTCCTGGTTTAGTTTCTGGTTTAGTCCTGGTTTAGTCCTGGTTTAGACCTGGTTTAGTCCTGGTTTAGTCCTGGTTTAGTCCTGGTTTAGTCCTGTTTAGACCTGGTTTAGTTCTGGTTTAGTCCTGGTTCGTCCTGTTTAGTCCTGGTTTCAGTCCTGGTTCAGTCCTGGTTTAGTTCTGGTTTAGTCCTGGTTTAGTCCTGGTTTCAGTCCTGGTTTAGTCCTGTTTAGTCCTGGTTTAGTCCTGGTTTAGTTCTGGTTTTAGTCCTGGTTCAGTCCTGGTTTAGTTCCTGGTTTAGTCCTGGTTTAGTCCTGGTTTAGTCTGGTTTAGTCTGGTTTAGTTCCTGGTTTAGTCCTGGTTTAGTCCTGGTTTAGACCTGGTTTAGTCCTGGTTTAGTCCTGGTTTAGTCCTGGTTTAGTTTAGTCCTGGTTTAGTCCTGGTTTAGTCCTGGTTTAGTCCTGGTTTTAGTCCTGGTTAGTCCTGGTTTAGTCTGGTTTAGTTAGTCCTGGTTTAGTCCTGGTTCAGTCCTGGTTTAGTCCTGGTTTAGTTCTGGTTTTAGTCCTGGTTTAGTTCTGGTTTAGTCCTGGTTCAGTCCTGGTTTAGTTCTGGTTTAGTCCTGGTTTAGTCCTGGTTCAGTCCTGGTTTAGTCCTGGTTTAGTTCTGGTTTAGTCCTGGTTTTAGTCCTGGTTCAGTCCTGGTTTAGTCCTGGTTTAGTTCTGGTTTAGTCCTGGTTTAGTCCTGGTTTAGTCCTGGTTTAGTCCTGGTTTAGTTCTGGTTTAGTCCTGGTTTAGTTCCTGGTTTTAGTCCTGGTTTCAGTCCTGGTTTAGTTCTGGTTTAGTCCTGGTTTAGTCCTGGTTCAGTCCTGGTTTAGTCCTGGTTTAGTTCTGTCCTGGTTTAGTCCTGGTTTAGTCCTGGTTTAGTCCTGGTTTAGTCCTGGTTTAGTTTTCCTGGTTTAGTCCTGGTTTAGTCCTGGTTCCAGTCCTGGTTTAGTCTGGTTTAGTCCTGGTTTAGTCCTGGTTTAGTCCTGTTTAGTCCTGGTTCAGTCTGGTTTAGTCCTGGTTTAGTTCTTTAGTCCTGGTTTAGTCTGGTTTAGTCCTGGTTCAGTCCTGGTTAGTTCTGGTTTAGTCCTGGTTAGTCCTGGTTAGTCCTGGTTTAGACCTGGTTTAGTCCTGGTGTAGTCCTGGTGTAGTCCTGGTTTAGTCCTGGTTTAGTCCTGGTTTAGTCCTGGTTTAGTCCTGGTTTAGTCCTGGTTTAGTCCTGGTTTAGTTCTGGAGGTTTTGTGGTTAAAGTTTTAATTCTTTTTGTTTTTATCAGATTATATTTTAATACAGTTCAGTAATGACAGACCTGCTCCTGTCTGCTCCTGTCTGCACCTGTCTGCTCCTGTCTGCTCCTGTCTGCACCTGTCTGCACCTGTCTGCACCTGTCTGCTCCTGTCTGCACCTGTCTGCTCCTGTCTGCACCTGTCTGCACCTGTCTGCACCTGTCTGCTCCTGTCTGCTCCTGTCTGCACCTGTCTGCTCCTGTCTGCACCTGTCTGCTCCTGTCTGCACCTGTCTGCACCTGTCTCTGCACCTGTCTGTCTGCTCCTGTCTGCTCCTGTGTCTGCACCTGTCTGCTCCTGTCTCTGTCTGCACCTGTCTGCACCTGTCTGCTCCTGTCTGCACCTGTCTGCACCTGTCTGTCTGCTCCTGTCTGCTCCTGTCTGCACCTGTCTGCTCCTGTCTGCACCTGTCTGCACCTGTCTGCTCCTGTCTGCTCCTGTCTGCTCCTGTCTGCACCTGTCTGCACCTGTCTGCACCTGTCTGCTCCTGTCTGCACCTGTCTGCACCTGTCTGCACCTGTCTGCTCCTGTCTGATCACGCGTCTCTTTTCGGTGAAGTTCAAGTAAATCGAGATAAACTGTTGTTTTTTTGTTGTAATAAATCAGGTTCTTGTACAGAAATTTACTTTTGAGTTTTGTGAATCAACTTTTTTCATTTTTCTCGACAAAATACGACGCGAACAAGAGAAAAAACTGTTCACGAAGGATAAACATTCTTCCATCGCTGAACATTTCTCTGATCTCACCAAAGATTTTCAAACTTACACCAGGTTCTTCACGTTGTTTTCAGATTTATGGTTGACTTGTTCTGAAATGTTTTTAGAATCTTAAAAATCGTCACATTTTCTGTTTTTCTTCCGCGACTCAAGAAAAACTGGACGAACTACGATCACGTCAGACGAGAATTTAGCAGCTTTGAATTTATTACCAGGCCATTTCTACTCAGTTTTACCTTAATTTATCTGGAATTTAGCAGAATTTAAAGCATTTTATCTACAATTTTGCATCTGAGAGTTTATCAGCCCATGAACGTTCATCCTAAACTGTTTTTATGTTTGTTTATCTCAAACTGAGCCTCATTAAACTTATTTTCAGCTCATGAGCTCTGAGCACAGACGCTTCAGTCTCGTCTAAGAGTCGATTATTTGAACAAAACTCGTCACGTAAAATGATTTTCTGCCTGGATTTCAACACTTTAAACTCATTTTCTGACAGATTTATCCACAACGATCAAGCGAAGAAAGAGGAAAACTTAAAGGAAACAACGAGACACAACAAACTCAACTCCTGTTCTGATCCTGGAGACTCGAACATTTAAACGTCACAAATCTGAGTCTGTGTAAATCTCAACATCATCAAGTCCAGTTTTAATTTTATTTGTAGAATCTGAGTCTGAGTGAACAAGTTCCTTCTGTTTTCTTCATTTCCATAACGAGGTGTGTGCAAAAATATCAAAATATCGACATATCGTTTGGTTTAATGTGAAGATTCAGGATCGATATCACGAGCTGCTGAGTCTGTAGAGGATTTTTTGATTTATTTTACTGAATGATTTTGTTCCAGCTCCAGTTTTGTTTATTTGTTCAGACGAAGGAAACTCGTTTATGCGACACAATTGACATTTTTAAGTTTAAGTTTTCCTCTTTCTTCTCTTGATCGTTGTGGATAAATTCTTCATCACTGTAAAATAAAAAGTTTGTCCAAAATGTAAAATTTAAAAACTTCAATTTGACAGAAAATGAGTTTAAAGAGTTTAAATGATGTGTCCAGGCAGAAAATCATTTTACTGGACAAATTCTCTTCAAATTATGAAACGGACCAATCAGGCGCCTTCTTTCCCTGAGGCCCCTCCCACTGGCCTTAGCAACAGGTTTGATTGACAGCGTCGCTAAGGCTCAGCTCTGGAGGACGTTCTGTTTTTGTTTCTTTTCCATTTTTACTCTGGTATTTTTTTACTCTGGTGTTTTTTTACTCCGGTGTTTCCCCCGGTTTAAATCTGGCCCAGACCTGAGGAGCCGGTCCTGGTTTAGACCTGGCTCAGGCCTCACAGGGTCCAGGGTTAGTCCTGTTTTAGTCCTGGGATAGTCCAGGTCCTGGCGCGGCCTTGAACAAGATCCTCCAGAGCCGAGTTTAGACCCGGACTAGAACCAGACCAAAGAGCCGACAGGAGCCGACAGGAGCAGGCAGGAGCTGACAGGAGCAGGCAGGAGCAGACAGGAGCCGACAGGAGCAGACAGGAGCAGACAGGAGCAGACAGGAGCAGACAGGAGCAGACAGGAGCACATGTTGTCAAGGAGTCTGGTCTGGTTTGGGACCTGATTTTGGTTGAATTTCAATCCTGGTTTTGGTCTGGTTTTGGTCTAGTTTTAGACCTGGTTTTGGTCTGGTTTTGTAGTTTTGGTCTGGTTTGGTCTGGTTTTTAAGATCAGAGTTTTAGACCCAAAATGGCGGAGGGCGTGTGCAGTGTCTCTGAGCTGTGATTGGAGGACAGGAAGTGAGGTGTGGACGACAGGAAGTGAGCGTGGACATTAATCCTTGGTGTTTGTTTTTCAAAGTCGTCCCAGAGACAGAAGCCGAGGAAGTGAAGACATTTATCACAGACACAGACACAGACACAGACACAGACACAGACACAGACAGAGACACAGACACAGACACAGACACAGACACAGACAGAGACACAGACAGAGACCACAGACAGAGACACAGACACAGACAGAGACACAGACACAGACACAGACAGAGACAGACAGACACAGACACAGACAGAGACACAGACACAGACACAGACACAGACAGACAGACACAGACAGAGACACAGACAGAGACACAGAGACACAGAGACAGAGACACAGACAGAGACACACACAGAGACACAGACACAGACAGAGACAGAGACACAGACACAGAGACAGACACAGACACAGACAGAGACACAGACAGACAGAGACACAGACAGAGACACAGACAGAGACACAGAGACACAGACAGAGACACAGACAGAGACACAGACAGAGACACAAACAGAGACAGAGACACAGACAGAGACACACACAGAGACACAGACACAGACAGAGACAGAGACACAAACACAGACAGAGACACAGACAGAGACACAGACACAGAGACAGAGACACAGACAGAGACACACAGACAGAGACACACAGACAGAGACACAGACACAGAGACAGAGACACAGACAGAGACACAGACGAGAGGACGAGAGGACGAGAGGACGAGCTGGATGGTGGTGTTTGTGGATCCACTCGTGTCCCTCTGTGTTTTTAACTCTTCATTTAAACAAAGACACTTGTGATTTGTTTTATTGTGATGATCCTCGATGTTGTTGTGACGATACTTTGACGATACGATATCACAGTATTTCTGTTATTGTTACGTTTAAATCGAACAGAGTTTGAGTTCAGAAAGTGGACGGGCGTGTAGTGAGTCCAGCGCCCCCTAGTGTCTCTGCTCAGCTTCATTTCTCTCCAGCGACTTATTTTCTTCTAAAATATTTGAATGATATTTTCTATTAAAATCTTGTTAATTTCCTGTGGTGTTTATCACAGCAGCGTCTCCAGCGTCTCTGTACGTGGCCCCTCCCACCAGAGCAGCACAAATGAAGACTTGTCTCTTTCCAAACGCTCTTAAAGGACGATCGTTTTGACTGTTGACCGTGACACCCTCATCAGAAAAATGTCCAACATGAGAAAAGTGGAGCCGAGTGCAGGATTTTACAACAAAAATGGACTTATTCCTGTTTACAGACAAGTTCATGTTCAAACTTTGTGTTGAAATTGTATTTTTCTTAAAGTTTCAGGTTGTTCATAATATTATAATATTTTGTAAAAGAAAGAGTTCATCAATTCAAAAAGATTTGTGTAATAGATTTGTGTTTCTCTGCACAAATATTTGAACTTATTGTTATTTTTGGGGTTTATATGACATGAGTTTTCTGATCTGTACTGATCCTCGTACTGTCTCTGCTGGAAGAGGGGGAGGGGCTTCGTACTGTCTCTGCTGGAAGAGGGGGAGGGGCTTCGTACTGTCTCTGCTGGAAGAGGGGGAGGGGCCTCGTACTGTCTCTGCTGGAAGAGGGGGAGGGGCTTCGTACTGTCTCTGCTGGAGGAGGGGGAGGGGCCTCGTACTGTCTCTGCTGGAGGAGGGACAGAGTGGGAGGAGCCTCGTACTGTCTCTCCTGTAAAACTGTCTCATTGTATTTTCTAACCTCATGTACTCATCTGTAAGTACTGCAGTACTAATGTACTGTAGTACTTTGCTTTTGACAGTAGGCAGTTTGGTGTACTTTCCGTATTTGCAGTAGTATTTATTATTCGTAGCAGTAGTAATATTTGCAGTAGTATTTGCAGTAGTAGTATTTGCAGTAGTAGTATTTGCAGTAGTATTTGCAGTAGTAGTATTTGCAGTAGTATTTGCAGTAGTAGTATTTGCAGTAGTAGTATTTGCAGTATTTGCAGTAGTATTTGCAGTAGTATTTGCAGTAGTATTTGCAGTAGTAGTATTTGCAGTAGTAGTATTTGCAGTAGTAGTATTTGCAGTAGTAGTATTTGCAGTAGTATTTGCAGTAGTAGTAGTATTTGCAGTAGTAGTATTTGCAGTAGTATTTGCAGTAGTATTTGCAGTAGTAGTATTTGCAGTAGTATTTGCAGTAGTAGTAGTATTTGCAGTAGTAGTATTTGCAGTAGTAGTGCAGTAGTATTTGCAGTAGTATTTGCAGTAGTAGTATTTGCAGTAGTAGTATTTGCAGTAGTAGTATTTGCAGTAGTAGTATTTGCAGTAGTATTTGCAGTAGTAGTATTTGCAGTAGTAGTTTGCAGTAGTAGTATTTGCAGTAGTAGTATTTTGCAGTAGTATTTGCAGTAGTATTTGCAGTAGTATTTGCAGTTTTAGTAGTAGTATTTGCAGTAGTATTTGCAGTAGTATTTGCAGTAGTAGTAGTAGTATTTGCAGTAGTATTTGCAGTAGTAGTATTTGCAGTAGTATTTGCAGTAGTAGTATTTGCAGTAGTAGTATTTGCAGTAGTATTTGCAGTAGTAGTATTTGCAGTAGTATTTGCAGTAGTAGTATTTGCAGTAGTATTTGCAGTAGTATTTGCAGTAGTATTTGCAGTAGTATTTGCAGTAGTATTTGCAGTAGTAGTATTTGCAGTAGTATTTGCAGTAGTATTTGCAGTAGTAGTATTTGCAGTAGTAGTATTTGCAGTAGTAGTATTTGCAGTAGTATTTGCAGTAGTATTTGCAGTAGTAGTATTTGCAGTAGTATTTGCAGTAGTATTTGTAGTAGTATTTGCAGTAGTATTTGCAGTAGTAGTATTTGCAGTAGTAGTATTTGCAGTAGTAGTATTTGCAGTAGTTATTTGCAGTAGTATTTGCAGTAGTAGTATTTGCAGTAGTATTTGCAGTAGTAGTAGTAGTATTTGCAGTAGTAGTATTTGCAGTAGTAGTAGTAGTATTTGCAGTAGTATTTAGTAGTATTTGCAGTAGTATTTGCAGTAGTATTTGCAGTAGTATTTGCAGTAGTAGTAGTAGTATTTGCAGTAGTAGTATTTGCAGTAGTAGTAGTAGTATTTGCAGTAGTATTTGCAGTAGTATTTGCAGTAGTATTTGCAGTAGTAGTATTTGCAGTAGTAGTATTTGCAGTAGTAGTATTTGCAGTAGTAGTAGTATTTGCAGTAGTAGTATTTGCAGTAGTAGTATTTGCAGTAGTATTTGCAGTAGTATTTGCAGTAGTATTTGCAGTAGTAGTAGTATTTGCAGTAGTAGTATTTGCAGTAGTAGTATTTGCAGTAGTAGTATTTGCAGTAGTATTTGCAGTAGTATTTGCAGTAGTATTTGCAGTAGTAGTATTTGCAGTAGTAGTATTTGCAGTAGTAGTATTTGCAGTAGTATTTGCAGTAGTATTTGCAGTAGTAGTATTTGCAGTAGTAGTATTTGTAGTAGTATTTGCAGTAGTAGTATTTGCAGTAGTATTTGCAGTAGTAGTATTTGCAGTAGTATTTGCAGTAGTAGTATTTGCAGTAGTAGTATTTGTAGTAGTATTTGCAGTAGTAGTAGTATTTGCAGTAGTAGTATTTGCAGTAGTAGTATTTGCAGTAGTAGTATTTGCAGTAGTATTTGCAGTAGTATTTGCAGTAGTATTTGCAGTAGTATTTGCAGTAGTATTTGCAGTAGTAGTATTTGCAGTAGTATTTGCAGTAGTATTTGCAGTAGTATTGCAGTAGTAGTATTTGCAGTAGTATTTGCAGTAGTATTTGTTTCTCGGTGTAAAACTTGAGCTCTCAGAGGAACCACAGGAATGTGATGAGTTTAACAGAACCAAGGCCAGACCTGGTCTAGAACCAGTGTAGTACTGGTTTAGTCCTGGTTCAGTCCTGGTTTAGACCTGGTTTAGTCCTGGTTGAGTCCTGGTTTAGACCTGGTTCAGTCCTGGTTGAGTCCTGGTTTAGACCTGGTTGAGTCCTGGTTGAGTCCAGGTTTAGTCCTGGTTTCGTCCTGGTTGAGTCCTGGTTTAGTTCTGGTTTAGTCCTGGTTTAGTCCTGGTTGATTTCTGGTTTAGTCCTGGTTGAGTCCTGGTTGAGTCCTGGTTGAGTCCAGGTTTAGTTCTGGTTTAGTCCTGGTTTAGTCCTGGTTGAGTTCTGGTTTAGTCCTGGTTGAGTCCTGGTTGAGTCCAGGTTTAGTTCTGGTTTAGTCCTGGTTGAGTCCTGGTTTCGTCCTGGTTGAGTCCTGGTTTAGTTCTGGTTTAGTCCTGGTTGAGTCCTGGTTTAGTCCTGGTTGAGTCCTGGTTTAGTCCTGGTTTACTCCTGGTTGAGTTCTGGTTTAGTCCTGGTTTAGTCCTGGTTTACTCCTGGTTGAGTTCTGGTTTAGTCCTGGTTGAGTTCTGGTTTAGTCCTGGTTGAGTTCTGGTTTAGTCCTGGTTTAGTTCTGGTTTAGTCCTGGTTGAGTCCTGGTTTCGTCCTGGTTGAGTCCTGGTTTAGTCCTGGTTTAGTCCTGGTTGAGTCCTGGTTTAGTCCTGGTTTACTCCTGGTTGAGTCCTGGTTTAGTCCTGGTTTAGTTTTCTGGTTTAGTCCTGGTTTACTCCTGGTTGAGTTCTGGTTTAGTCCTGGTTTAGTCCTGGTCTGGTTTTATATTTGAATCTCTTGGTTTTCTTTGGTTAAACCCCCAACTCTCTCTCTTTTCATTCACTCTCTTCTTCTCCTGTCTCTCTCTCTCTGTTTCTCTCTCTTTGCCTCCTCTCTTCTTCTTCTTCTTCTTCTTCTTCTTCTTCTTCTGTGCTTGTATTTGCTTCGTTCTTCTTCTGTGTTTGTAGTTCTTGTAGTTTTTGTGGTTTGGAGCCTCAGAACAGAAGAGTCCAGGTTTATTCTCTCTCCTCTCCTCTTTTCTTCTTTCTCTTTCTCGTTTCTCTCCTTTCTCCTCTCCTTCTTTCCTCTTCTCCTCCACTCCTCCCTTTCTCCCTCATCCACCTCTCCTCCCCTCCTCCTCCTCCTCCTCCTCCTCCTCCTCCCTCTCTCCCTCATCCCTCGTTCGTGTCCCGGTTCTGACCCGGTGTGTGTTAAGTGTTTTCTCAGAGCTCAGAGGAATGTGCTTCTGTTCACTCGCTCAACGTGTGGGGCTGAAAAACACAGGACCAGGACCAGAACCAGACCAGGACCAGACCAGGACCAGAACCAGACCAGGACCAGGACCAGGACCAGGACCAGACCAGACCAGGACCAGACCAGGACCAGGACCAAGACCAGGGACCAGACCAGGACCAGACCAGGACCAGGACCAGAACCAGACCAGACCAGGACCAGGACCAGAACCAGGACCAAGAGGACCAGGACCAGGACCAAGACCAGGACCAGGACCAAGACTGAGACCAGGACTGACCAGACCAAGACCAGGACCAAGACCAGGACCAGAACCAAGACCAGGACCAGAACCAGACCAGGACCAGGACCAGACCAGAGACCAGGACCAGGACCAGAGACCAGGACCGAGACCAGGACCAGGACCAAGACCAGGACCAGGACCAAGACTGAGACCAGGACTGACCAGACCAGGAAGACCAGGACCAAGACCAGGACCAAGGACCAGGACCAGACCAGGACCAAGACCAGGACCAAGACCAGGACCAGACCAGGACCAAGACCAGGACTGAGACCAAGACCAGGACCGAGACCAGACCAGGACCCCAAGACCAGGACCAGGACCAGGACCAGAACCAGACCAGGACCAAGGACCAGGACCGAGACCAGGACCAAAGACCAGGACCAGGACTAAGACCAGGACCAAGACCAGAACCAAGACCAGGACTGAGACCAGGACCGAAGACCAAGACCAGGACCGAGACCAGGACCAGGACCAAGACCAAGACCAGGACCGAGAACAGGACCAGGACCAGGACCAAGACCAAGACCAAGACCAGGACCGAGAACAGGACCAGGACCAAGACCAGGACCAAGACCAAGACCAGGACCGAGACCAAGACCAGGACCGTAATCAAGACCAGAACCAGGACCTGAACCAGGACCAGAACCAGGTCTAAAACCAAACCAAGCCCAGACCAGAACCAGGCCCAAAATCAGGACCAAAACCAGTTCTAAACCAGAACCAAAACCCGACCAATCCCAGGTCGGTCCCACCAGGTCTAAACCGGGTCTACATCAGGACTACAAGAGGACTACACCAGGTCTAAACCGGGACTACACCAGGTCTAAATCAGGTCTTTTGTTGTTCAAGTGTCTTTTTCCTGCGCTGAACTTTTCTTGGTCTTTAAATGTTGATCTAACCCGACTTTAGTCCGGACTTTCTCTGGTCCTGCCCTGGTCTTGGGTCTAGTCCAAGTCCCGGTCTCGGTCTGACCCTTCGGTGAATAATGCCCAGGTGGAGTTTCCTGCACTCAGACCATCCTGGACCTGAAGACCGGATTTAGACCAGAGATAGACCTGGTTCAGACCTGGTTCAGACCTGGTTCAGACCTGGTTTAGTCCTGGTTTAGTCCTGGTTCAGTCCTGGTTCAGGCCTGGTTTAGTCCTGGTTTAGTTCTGGTTCAGACCTGGTTCAGACCTGGTTTAGACCTGGTTCAGACCTGGTTTAGTCCTGGTTTAGTCCTGGTTTAGTTCTGGTTCAGACCTGGTTCAGACCTGGTTTAGTCCTGGTTTAGTTCTGGTTCAGACCTGGTTCAGACCTGGTTCAGACCTGGTTTAGACCTGGTTCAGACCTGGTTTAGTCCTGGTTTAGTCTGGTTTAGTTCTGGTTCAGACCTGGTTCAGACCTGGTTTAGTCCTGGTTTAGTCCTGGTTTAGACCTG
>NW_026571404.1:1354476-1356976 GCF_026225935.1 Boleophthalmus pectinirostris | reverse complement strand
ACCTAGACCAGACCCAGACCCAGACCCAGACCAGACCAGACCTAGACCAGACCCAGACCTGACCAGACCCAGACCCAGACCCAGACTCAGACCTGACCAGACCCAGACCCGGACCCAGACCCAGACCCAGACCTGACCAGACCCAGACCAGACCCAGACTGACCAGACCCAGACCCAGACCTAGACCAGACCCAGACCAGACCCAGACCCAGACCTGACCAGACCCAGACCAGACCCAGACTCAGACCAGACAGACCAGAGACCCAGACCTGACCCAGACCCAGACCCAGACCTGACCAGACCCAGACCCAGACCTGACTGACCAGACCAGACCAGACCTGACCAGACCAGACCCAGACCTAGACCAGACCCAGACCCAGACCTGACCAGACCCAGACCCAGACCCAGACCTGACCAGACCCAGACCCAGACTCAGACCAGACCCAGACCCAGACTCAGACCAGAGACAGACCAGACCAGACCAGACCCAGACCCAGACCAGACCAGACTCAGACTCAGACCTGGACTCTGAGCGTCTGTGTCAGGATCAGACTTTGTCAAACTGATGTGGACACAGATTATTTTACAAACACATTTATTCTGAGATTTACTCTTTACTCTGACGTTTGTTTGTTAAAGTCGGAGTCAGAAAATCTGTTAAGTGAAAATGTTTCTGTTTTTTTCTCGCTCGTCTTGAGACTGTTGAGTGTAAATGACTCGGGGCACACGGACACAGCTCAGGTCGACTCAGAGACACTGACCTGAGGCTCGAGAGGATCCAGACTCTGACGTGAGGAGGACAGAAAGAGGAAAAGAGAGAGAAAAAAAAACTCACTGGGTTTTGTAAATCCATTCATTTTTTTATCATCAAAAAAATCACAACATCCTCCTGTCCCCGTGTGTCAGATGCCCTGATTAGTCCTGGTTTAGTCCTGGTTTAGTCCTGGTTTAGTCCTGGTTTAGTCCTGGTTTAGTCCTGGTCTTGGTCTGTGTTTTGTTGTTTGTTGTAAATATAGCTGTGAGCGTGCACGTGTCAGGAGCGTGCACGTGTCAGGAGTGTGCACGTGACTTAGGAGCGTGCACGTGTCAGGAGTGTGCACGTGACTTAGGAGCGTGCACGTGACTTAGGAGCGTGCACGTGTCAGGAGCGTGCACGTGTCAGGAGCGTGCACGTGTCAGGAGCGTGCACGTGTCAGGAGCGTGCACGAGGCTGGACTCTCTTCAAAGACCCGACAGAACCTGAACCGGGCCAAGATTAGACTCAACTGTCCCACTTATGCAAGAACTAAACCAGGACTAAACCAGGACTGAACCAGGACTGAACCAGGACTTAGTCTGTCTCCTTCTGTTCCACCTGGTGATGTCATGAGGTGAAGCTCCTCTGGGTTTTTAAAGTCCACTCAGCATTTAAACTGCTTCACTCCTCAGAGCAGACCGGACAGTCCTGGTCTGGTCCTGGTCTTGGTCCTGGTCTTGGTCCTGGTCTTGGTCCTGGTCTCTGGTCTTGAGCTTGGTCTTGGTCTTGGTCCTGGTCTTGGTCTTGGTCTGGTCTTGGTCTTGGTCCTGGTCTTGGTCCTGGTCTCTGGTCTTATTTTTGGTCTTGGTCCTGGTCTTGGTCTTGGTCCTGGTCTTGTAAAGGTTTCATAAGGTCTCTGTGTTCTGCTGTAAAATCTGACATTTCAACAAATATGACAAATGTGAATCCTGCTCCTGGTCTAGTCCTGGTTTAGACCTGGTTTAGACCTGGTTTAGACCTGGTTTAGACCTGGTTTAGACCTGGTTTAGTCCTGGTTTAGACCTGGTTTAGACCTGGTTTAGTCCTGGTTTAGACCTGGTTTAGACCTGGTTTAGTCCTGGTTTTAGTCCTGGTTTAGACCTGGTTTAGTCCTGGTTTAGTCCTGGTTTAGACTGGTTTAGTCCTGGTTTAGACCTGGTTTAGTCCTGGTTTAGTCCTGGTTTAGACCTGGTTTAGTCCTGGTTTAGTCCTGGTTTAGACCTGGTTTAGACCTGGTTTAGTCCTGGTTTAGTCCTGGTTTTCCTGGTTTAGTCCTGGTTTAGTTAGTCCTGGTTTAGTCCTGGTTAGTCCTGGTTTAGACCTGGTTTAGTCCTGGTTTAGTCCTGGTTTAGACCTGGTTTAGTCCTGGTTTAGTCCTGGTTTAGTCCTGGTTTAGTTCTGGTTTAGTCCTGGTTTAGTCCTGGTTAGTACCTGGTCTGGTTTAGTCTGGTTTAGTCCTGGTTTTAGTCCTGGTTTAGTCCTGGTTTAGACCTGGTTTAGTCCTGGTTTAGTCCTGGTTTAGTCCTGGTTTAGTTTAGTCCTGGTTTAGTCCTGGTTTAGTCCTGGTTTAGTCCTAGTTTAGTCCTGGTTTAGTCCTGGTTTAGTCCTGGTTTAGTCCTGGTTTAGTCCTGTTTAGTCCTGGTTTAGTCCTGGTTTAGACCTGGTTTAGTCCTGGTTTAGTCCTGGTTTCTGGTCCTGGTTTAGTCCTGGTTTAGTTCTGGTTTA
>NW_026571404.1:1347976-1348976 GCF_026225935.1 Boleophthalmus pectinirostris | reverse complement strand
GACCAGACCAGGACTAAAACAAAAATAATCTAAACATCTTCACTGAGAGAAAAAGCCTTGTCATTAGACCTGGTTTAGTCCAAGTTTAGTGCAGATTTAGTCCTGGTTTAGTCCTGGTTTAGTCCTTGTTTAGACCTGGTTTAGACCTGGTTTAGTACTGGTTTAGTCCTTGTTTAGTCCTGGTGTAGTCCTGGTTTAGACCTGGTTTAGTCCTGGTTTAGATCTGGTTTAGACCTGGTTTAGTCCTGGTTTAGATCTGGTTTAGACCTGGTGTAGTCCTGGTTTAGACCTGGTTTAGTCCTGGTTTAGTCCTTGTTTAGTCCTGGTGTATTCCTGGTGTAGTCCTGGTTTAGTCCTTGTTTAGTCCTGGTGTAGTCCTGGTTTAGTCCTTGTTTAGTCCTGGTTTAGTCCTTGTTTAGTCCTGGTTTAGTCCTGGTTTAGTCCTGGTTTAGTCCTGGTTCCTGTTTAGTCCTGGTTTAGTCCTGGTTTAGTCCTGGTGTAGTCCTGGTTTAGTCCTGGTTTAGTCCTGGTTTAGTCCTGGTTTAGTCCTGGTAGTCCTGGTTTAGTAGTCCTGGTTTAGTAGTCCTGGTTAGTCCTGGTGTAGTCCTGGTGTCCTGGTTTAGTCCTGTTTAGTCCTGGTTAGTCCTGGTTTAGTCCTGGTGTAGTCCTGGTTTAGTCCTGGTGTAGTCCTGGTTTAGTCCTTGTTTAGTCCTGGTGTAGTCCTGGTTTAGTCCTTGTTTAGTCCTGGTGTAGTCCTGGTTAGTAGTCCTGGTTTAGTCCTGGTTAGTCCTGGTAGTCCTGGTGTAGTCCTGGTTTAGTCCCTGGTTAGTAGTAGTCCTGGTGTAGTCCTGGTTTAGTCCTGGTGTAGTCCTGGTGTAGTCCTGGTGTAGTCCTGGTGTAGTCCTGGTGTAGTCCTGGTGTAGTCTTGGTCCACAGGACCAGGACTCCCTCTGGTGGACAGTGACGGTTTCACAAGTTAAAGTTCAATATTTTTGAACTA
>NW_026571404.1:1317976-1345476 GCF_026225935.1 Boleophthalmus pectinirostris | reverse complement strand
ATAAATAAATACAAACTTTCTGTTTCCATGGAAACGCTCAGCTGCTCTGAAAGTTCCACACTGCGGCTTTAAGTGCACTTTAAAAACAGAGAGAAACACAAAACTCTGAGCAGCTGCAGTTTAAAGACGAACTGTTGTGAGGGTCAGACTCGTCCTCACGTTTCACTCGTTTAGTCCAGATTCCACAGACGCGATTCATAAACCACAAAATAAATCTGTGATCATTGCTGAACTTGAATGAGGAGATTTTATTGTCGACTGATCGATTAATTTTACTCAAGTTTAAATAAAAGGATCCATAAGTCGTCGTAAAGTTTGGACTTTAAATGTAGAACTTTTCTTTTTCTTTTCAACTTTTCAACACTGGAACAAAAGAGTCGATAAAATAATGACAGAAAAATCAGAAATGATACAAACGTGTGTGAACATTTGAGCATTTGTCAGAAGTGAACATCACAGACTCTCGTCTCTCGTCCTGATTCGTGAGCTGGTTTCACTTGGTGTAAACCTTGTGACCTGCAGCATCAGGATTCGTTCACTCGACAGGAGGCGGGACTTTTATTATTGAACCAATCGCTGCTGTTTGGTCGTGACGTTTGCCATCCATCCATTTTGTTCTGCTTATCCGGGGTCGGGTCGCGGGGGCAACAGTCTGAGGAGGCCCAGACTTCCCTCACCCCAGACACTTCCTCCAGCTCCTCCAGTGGGACCTGAGGTGTTCCCAGTCCAGCCCAGAGACATGGTCCCTCCAGTGTGTCCTGGGTCTTCCTCCTCCCGCTGGGACATGAACACCTCCTGAGGGACACGTCCTGGAGACATCAGAACAGATGCTCGAGCCTCAGCTGCTCCTCTCAACGTGGAGGAGCAGCGGCTCTACTCCGAGCTCCTCCTGTGTGACTGAGCTCCTCACTCTGTCTGTAAGGGAGACGCCCAGACGCCCTGCGGAGGAAACTCATTTCGACGCTTGTATCTGTGATCTTGTTCTTTCGGTCACTACCCAGACTCATGACCAGAGGTGAGGGGAGGAACGTAGATTGACGGTAAATCGAGAGCTTCGCCTTTCGGCTCAGCTCCTCTTCACCACAACGACCGATACAGCGACCGCATCACTTCCCGCACTGCACCTGTCCACCTGTCAATCTCATGCTGCACCTGTCCACCTGTCAATCTCACGCTCCATCCTCCCCTCACTCCAGAACAAGACCCCGAGACACTTGAACTCCTCCACTTGAGGCAGAGACTCTCCACCCGCCCGGAGACAACGAGACGCCTTTTTCCGATCGAGAACCACGACTTTTGACTTGGAGGAGCTGATCTTCATCCCAGACGCTTCACACTCGGGTCAAACTGCCCCAGAGCTGCAGGTCCTGGTCTGATGAAGCCAACAGGACAACATCATCTACAAACAGCAGAGATGAGATCCTGTGGTCCCCAAACCGAACCCTCCGGCCCCTGACTGCACCTAGAAACTCTGTCCATAAAAACAATGAACAGAACCGGTGACAGGTGCGGCCCTGGCGGAGTCCAACATGCACCGGGAACAGGTCTGACTTACTGCCGGCAATGAACACAGCTCCTGCTCCAGTCATACAGGGACCGGACCCCAGACTCCCAGAGCGCCCCCCACAGGACACCACGAGGGACACGGTCGAATGTCTTCTCCAAGTCGACAAAGCACATGTGGACTGTGCAAACTCCCATGAACCTCGAGCGCCTGATGGAGAGTGTAGATCTGGTCCATTGTTCCACGACCAGGACCAAAACCACACTGCTCCTCCTGGACCTGAGGTTCAGGAGAAGCCGTTTGGTCGTGACGTTTGTAAAGCTCCAAATCCTGTAGGAAGAAGAACAATAACGTCTTTCCCTGAGATCAAATTCACCAAACATTCTCTTTGTTCTGCTTTAAATCCTCGGGGATCTGGGGAATCGTCGTCTATGCAGAATGTCTGTCTCTTCTCTGATTGGCTGGAGCCTGAACTCAACACTTCCAGGTTTTTGTGAATTGTCGAGTTTTTCCTGATCGAGTCACTGGAGAGAAATGAAACTGAGCGGAGACACTAGGGGGCGCCAGACTGGATGGATCGGGACAAAGCGACCCCAAAAAATCTCTTGTGGCCCACCTGACCCAGTCTTTGGAAAACAATGATCCAGAGATCTCTCCTGTACGAGTCTGTACGAGGCTCCGCCCCTCAGGCTCCCACACGACAATCCTCCATAAAAACACAAAAACACGACAAACCTGATGTGTGTGCAGGAGTTTCACTAGTGCGATGCTCTGCAGGGGGAGGGACTCAGCTCAGAGAGTAAAGGGGGTGGGTTGTAGTTGTGTGTGCTGTGTCCTGATTGGTCGGCGGTGATGTCGTGTTGATCGTGTTGATCATGTGTTTGTTTGTTTGTTTGTTTCAGGGCGTCTGTGGAGATTATCCTCACCGGGTAAGAACAAAAACACACACACCTGACGGACGAAGGGAGAGAGTGATGAAGAGGAGGTTTAGTCCTGGTTTAGTCCTGGTCTAGTCCTGGTTTAGTCCTGGTTTAGTCCTGGTTTAGTCCTGGTTTATTCCACCTAATGAACCGTTTAATTTCAGGTTTATGTGCTGTGATTATTTTAAGTTTTGAACTTTACAGAACAGAACATTTGTGTTTTTAGTTTTGGTTTAGTCCTGGTTTAGTCCTGGTTTAGTCCTGGTCCTGGTTTAGTCCTGGTCCTGGTTTAGTCCTGGTCCTGGTCCTGGTCCTGACTCTGTGCTGCGTTCAGGGGCTGTTTGTGAACCGCGGCGCTGTGAAGACTTTAGCGGCGCTTCGTTCCAGTTCCGCTCTGACTCTGAAGGTTTGTGTGAGCCGCCGCCGCCGCCAGGGGGCGCCACCGAGCTCGGCCAATCACAGAGCAGACGCAGACCGCAGCGGCCAATCAGAGCCCAGGACCGCAACAGCCAATCAGAGCAAACCATTTCATTTGTTGGAATTGGAAACAGGAAACGTCAAATTTCCCAAAAACAAAAAAAAAACTTTTACTCCTGTCGGGCCCGAGGTTCAACACGGCTCGTTTTACCGTCCGAGGGTCAAACTGAACCCTGCGATTGTGGGGGCGGGGTTAGGGGGTGTGACCCGGTGGGGCGGGGTTAGGGGGTGTGACCCGGTGGGGGGGCGGGTTAGGGGTGTGACCCTGTGGGGGCGTGGTTAGGGGTTGTGACCCGGTGGGGGCGGGTTAGGGGGTGTGACCCGTTGGGGCGGGGTTAGGGGGGTGTGACCCGGTGGGGCGGGGTTAGGGGGTGTGACCCGGTGGGGGCGGGGTTAGGGGGTGTGACCCTGTGGTTGGAGGGCGCAGACTGAGCGTCCTGTGACTCTGGTTGTGTTTGTAGAAGCGAAGGATCGTGCAGCCGTGCGCCGCTCGCTTCACCGCCGTAAGTTTACTCCGTCTGGTACTCGCTGTACTTCAAAGTACTGCAAACGCTACTGCAAACTCTACTGCAAACTCTACTGCGTCCTCTCCTCGCTGTACTTCCTGTACTTCCTGTACTTCCTGTACTTCCTGTACTTCTTGCACTTGTCTCTGATTCGCTGCGTCGCTGTTTCGCTGTTTCTCATTGGCTCTTGTGTTTGTCTCTGATGTGACTCCGCCCTCTTCCTCCTGGTCACATGACACGGTTCTACTTCCTGTTTCCTGTGGTGAGGGGGCGTGGCTGGACACACGGTGGCGCTGTTGAGGTCGTAGGTCATTGGAGAAACTTCACTTTGTCCTTCAGCTGCAGAAGCTTCAGGTCTGTGGACGAGTCTGAACCCGACCCGGGACCTGGAGGACCTGAGGTCCAGGAGACTCTGTGTGTCTGGGTTTACACAGTATTTCCAAAAGTCTTCGTCTCCGTCCAAATGTAAATGAGATGTTCCGGTTTGTTCCATGTCTCAGGTGAATAAAGTCCAGCTCCTCGTCCTCAGATGTTTCTTCAGACATGAGTGAAGCCTGAGCGTCTCTCAGGAGCTCAGTGATTCCAGCGTGGAGCTGTGAGAAGATCCACCTGTGGAACACGTCCAGTCCAGACATTTCCTCCTCCTGAACATCCCAGAGTCTCCAGAGCAGAACAAAGTGGAAGAGACTGAGAACAACAGAGACTCACCACAAAGTCTGAGGACAGTGGACTCTAGAGCAGAGGACAGGACGTCTCTGGAACAACCAAGCAAACAACGAGTTTGGGTTTGGAGGTTCTGATGGGGGTTTATGGTGTGTACTTGTTCTTCAGGAGCTCGGCTTAGACTCTCAGTTCTGGTGAAAGAAACTCTGAACGCTTCAGCAGACCAAGAGATTTTGGACAGTTCCATGATCCCAACTTTGTGGAACAGTTTGGAGATGGTCCTTCCTCTTCATCATGACTGTGAGCAGAGCACAGAGCAGCTCCACAAAGACCTGGAGCAGAGAGTTTGGTGTGGATGAACCTGACCTCAGCCTGTAGAACCTCTGGGACGGATCAGAGCCGAGACTGAGAACCTCACAAATGTTCTTCTGGAAGATTTCCCAAAACTCCCATAAACAAAGGTCAGATTAAACCGTCTGGATGAAGAACGAGATGAAGCTGAAGGTCAGACCAGAGTCAAAGAGTCAAAGAGTCAAAGAGAGAGACTTTTGGAAATATTGTGTTTATAATAAATCAATCAGACCAATCAGACGCCTTCTTTCCCCGAGGCCCCTCCCTCTAGCATTAGGCAACAGTTTTGATTGACAGCGTTGCCAAGGGAAGGGGCGTGGCCTTCACCAGCCTCGCTCCTGATTGGCTCTTTGGTTGCCATGACGCTCTCGGTCACAAGTCAAACATGGACCTGCTGTAACTGCTACCCTCAGTGAGCTGCGTTTGGAGCTGAGGACCCTCCTGTTACACTCTGTGGTCCTCAGTCCTGGTTCAGACCTGGTTTAGACCTGGTTTAGTCCTGGTTCAGACCTGGTTTAGACCTGGTTTAGTCCTGGTTCAGGCCTGGTTTAGTCTGTTAGCTCTGGTCCGGTCCAGCTCAGGTCCCTGGTCTGGGCTCAGTGTCTCCAGTTTCTCCTTTAGCGTTGAGCTTCTTCCTGTGGCTCTGGGCCCACTGAGCATGTGCAGTAGAGTCTTTTCTCGAGTATCATGTGATCATTTTGACCAATCAGAGCACGAGGAGCAGAGCGGAGCCGGAGCGAACCAATAAAAACACGACTGAAGGAGCCGAGGAAAAGTTCAGGATCTAAAAAAATCACCACGACATTTTTGAAAAGTTGTAGGTCCCTGCCAGCCCCTGTCAGCCCCTGTCAGTCCCTGTCAGCCCCTGTCAGCCCCTGTCAGCCCCTGTCAGCCCCTGTCAGCCCCTGTCAGCCCCTGTCAGCCCGTAGGGGGGGTTCCTGTAGTTTCCGCGGTGACCTGAGCGTGACCTGAGCTCCGGTCGCTCGTCCACGGTCCTCGGTCCTCTCTCACCTCTCTTCCTGTTTCCTGTTTCCACTTCCTGTTTCCTCTGTGGCTGTGCTCTGTGGCGCCCCCTGCTGCTGTGGCAGATGTTGCCCATCACCGTGCGCAACCTGCCGTCGGTAAACCCCCTGGTACTCAGACGCCTCAAGGTACTACAGTACTAAACGTACTACATACTACTACTACTACTACTACAGTACTAAGTACTACTACTACTACTACTCAGACGCCTCAAGGTACTACAGTACTAACTACTACTACTACAAGTACTAAGTACTACTACTACTACTACTACTACTCAGACGCCTCAAGGTACTACAGTACTAAACATACTACTACTACAAGTACTAAGTACTACTACTACTACTACTACTCAGACGCCTCAAGGTACTACAGTACTAAACATACTACTACTACAAGTACTAAGTACTACTACTACTACTACTACTACTCAGACGCCTCAAGGTACTACAGTACTAAACATACTACTACTACAAGTACTAAGTACTACTACTACTACTACTCAGACGCCTCAAGGTACTACAGTACTAAACATACTACTACTACAAGTACTAAGTACTACTACTACTACTACTCAGACGCCTCAAGGTACTACAGTACTAAACATACTACTACTACAAGTACTAAGTACTACTACTACTACTACTCAGACGCCTCAAGGTACTACAGTACTAAACATACTACTACTACAAGTACTAAGTACTACTACTACTACTACTCAGACGCCTCAAGGTACTACAGTACTAAACATACTACTACTACAAGTACTAAGTACTACTACTACTACTACTACTACTCAGACGCCTCAAGGTACTACAGTACTAAACATACTACTACTACTAAAAGTACTAAGCACTACTACTACTACTACTCAGACGCCTCAAGGTACTACAGTACTAAACATACTACTACTACAAGTACTAAGTACTACTACTACTACTACTACTACTACTCAGACGCCTCAAGGTACTACAGTACTAAACATACTACTACTACAAGTACTAAGTACTACTACTACTACTACTACTACACAGACGCCTCAAGGTACTACAGTACTAAACATACTACTACTACAAGTACTAAGTACTACTACTACACAGATGCCTCAAGGTACTACAGTACTAAACATACTACTACTACAAGTACTAAGTACTACTACTACTACTACTCAGACGCCTCAAGGTACTACAGTACTAAACATACTACTACTACTACTACTGCAAATACTACTACTACTACTCAGACGCCTCAAGGTACTACAGTACTACTGCAAATACTACTTCAGTACTACTGCAAATACTACTACTACTACTACTACTACTGCTACTACTACTGCAAATACTACTACTACTACTACTACTACCACTCAGACGCCTCAAGGTACCACAGTACTAAACATACTACTACTACTACAAGTACTACTGCAAGTACTAATACTACTACTACTACTACTACTACTACTACTACTACTACTACTACTACTACTACTACTGCACTACTACTACTACTACTACTACTACTACTACTACTACTACTACTACTACTACGCAAATACAAAACATACTACTACTACTACAAGTACTAATGCAAATACTACTGCAAATACTACTACTGCAAATACTACTGCAAATACTACTACTGCAAATACTACTGCAAATACTACTGCAAATACTACTACTACTACTGCAAATACTACTACTGCAAATACTACTACTGCAAATACTACTGCAAATACTACTACTGCAAATACTACTACTGCAATACTACTACTGCAATACTACTGCAAATACTACTACTGCAAATACTACTGCAAATACTACTGCAAATACTACTGCAAATACTACTACTGCAAATACTACTACGCAAATACTACTACTACTACTGCAAATACTACTACTGCAAATACTACTACTGCAAATACTACTACTACTACTGCAAATACTACTGGCAAATACTACTACTACTACTAACTACTACTACTACAAATACTACTACTACTGCAAATACTACTACTACTACTACTACTGCAAATACTACTACTACTAAATACTACTACTGCAAACTACTAAACTACTGCAAATACTACTACTACTGCAAATACTACTACTACTACTGCAAATACTACTGCAAATACTACTACTACTGCAAATACTACTGCAAATACTACTACTACTACTGCAAATTACTACTGCAAATACTACTGCAAATACTACTACTGCAAATACTACTACTGCAAATACTACTAATACTACTACTGCAAATACTACTACTACTACTGCAAATACTACTACTGCAAATACTACTACTGCAAATACTACTACTACACTACTACTACTACTGCAAATACTACTACTACTACTGCAAATACTACTACTGCAAATACTACTACTACTACTACTACTACTGCAAATACTACTACTGCAAATACTACTACTGCAAATACTACTACTGCAAATACTACTGCAATACTACTACTGCAAATACTACTACTACTGCAAATACTGCAAATACTACTAATACCACAAAGACTACTGCAGATACTACTACTACTACTACTACTACTACTGCAAATACTACTACTACTACGCAAATACTACTACTACTGCAAATACTACTGCAAATACTACTACTGCAAATACTACTGCAAATACTACTACTGCAAATACTACTACTACTACTACTACTGCAAATACTACTACTACTGCAAATACTACTACTACTGCAATACTACTACTACTGCACTACTACTACTGCAAACTACTACTACTACAAATACTACTGCAAATACTACTACTGCAAATACTACTACTGCAAATACTACTGCAAATACTACTACTACTGCAAATACTACTGCAAATTACTACTGCAAATACTACTACTGCTACTACCACTGCTGCTTCTTGTGCTGTTTGGTTTTGTTTAAGTCCTGGTCCTGAATCTGCTCAGTGTCGACTAACGTCACACACACACACACACACACACACACACACACACACACACACACACACACACACACACACACACACACACACACAACACACACACAACACACACACTGCTCTTTGTCTGTGTGTCTGTGTGTGTGTGTGTTTGTTGTGAGGAGGTTCTAACTCTGTCTCTTTCAGCAGGGTGAACCCGGAGCTCAGGGCCCCCCCGGACCCCCCGGCCCCCCGGGGCCCCCAGGCACCAGCGGAGCCAGCGGCCCCCCAGTAAGAAACTCTGTCTCTGTGACACAGGCCCCGTCTGATACACATGCTAACACGTGCTAATACATGCTAACACATGCTAACACATGCTAACACATGCTAACACGTGCTAACACGTGCTAACACGTGCTAACACATGCTAACACATGTACAAACAGAGGAGTTTAAATGGAGTCATGTTCCTCGTGACTCGGAGGCTCCAGACGAACAGAACAAATATAAACGAGTAAAAACGTGTAAAAGCTGCTCGTGTCCAGAGCGACCAGCAGGGGGAGTAAAGAGTCACACAAACATGTAGCACAGGCTCCTCCTCCAACAGAGACTCTGACCAATCACAGACAGCGGGGCCACATCAGAGCGTCTCTGTCCCTGTTTGGCCCACGGGCCGCCCTTTGTCCTGCTCTCAGGTTTGTTTCTGTTTCAGGGAAAACCTGGAGAACCTGGAAAACCTGGGAAAGACCTGAAGGTGAGTCTCTGCACCTGTCACAATCTGCACCTATCACAATCTGCACCTGTCACACAGTCTCTCACACTGTGGCCCCTGTCTCCTCATTCTGACCTGAAACATCAGTTTAACCTTCACACTTCACTTTTTTTGTGTTTAACTCTCTGTGTGTTACTCTCTGTGTGTTACTCTCTGTGTGTTACACACTGTGTGTTACTCTCTGTGTGTTAGACACTGTGTGTTACACACTGTGTCTTACTCTCTGTGTGTTACACACTGTGTGTTACTCTCTGTGTGTCACTCTGTGTGTGACACTCTGTGTGTTACTCTCTGTGTGTTACACTCTGTGTGTGACTCTCTGTGTGTCACTCTGTGTGTGACACTCTGTGTGTTACTCTCTGTGTGTTACACACTGTGTGTTACTCTCTGTGTGTCACTCTGTGTGTGACACTCTGTGTGTTACTCTCTGTGTGTTACACTCTGTGTGTGACTCTCTGTGTGTTACACTCTGTGTGTTACTCTCTGCGTGTTACACTCTCTGTGTTTAACTCTCTGTGTGTTACTCTCTGTGTTTAACTCTCTGTGTTTAACTCTCTGTGTGTTACACTCTGTGTGTGACTCTCTGTTTAACTCTCTGTGTGTTACTCTCTGTGTGTTACTCTCTGTGTGTTACACTGTGTGTGTTACTCTCTGTGTGTGACTCTCTGCGTTTAACTCTCTGTGTGTTACTCTCTGTGTGTTACTCTGTGTTACTCTCTGTGTGTTACACTCTGTGTGTTACACTCTGTGTGTTACACTCTGTGTGTTACTCTCTGTGTGTGACTCTGTGTGTGACTCTCTGTGTGTGACTCTCTGTGTGTTACACTCTGTGTGTTACTCTCTGTGTGTTACTCTCTGTGTGTTACTCTCTGCGTGCTACACTCTCTGTGTTTACTCTCTGTGTGTTACTCTCTGTGTGTTACTCTCTGTGTGTTACTCTCTGTGTGTTACACTCTGTGTGTTACTCTCTGTGTGTTACTCTCTGCGTGCTACACTCTCTGTGTGTTACTCTCTGTGTGTTACACTCTGTGTGTGACTCTCTGTGTGTTAACTCTCTGTGTTTAACTCTCTGTGTTTAACTCTCTGTGTGTTACACTCTGTGTGTTACTCTCTGTGTTTAACTCTCTGTGTGTTAGTTACACAGTGTTGTTGTTGTTGTTGTTGTCGGGTCTTGCGCCCTCTGCTGGTGTTGGACTTTCACTTTGTGCTGAAACTTTGTGAAGGTTTAAATTCAAAAGTTTCAAATCTAAAATGTTTCAAAAGTCTGAAAAAGAAGAAAATGTGAAACAAAAACAGAATAAAACAGAATAAAAAACAGAATAAAACAGTTTAAACCTCCCCCCCCCCCCCCCTCCCCTCCTCTCTCCACAGCTCCTGTCTGGACTGAAGGTAACTCTCCCTCCCTTTCTCTCTCTCTCTCTCCCTCTCTCTCTCTCTCTCTCTCTCTCTCTCTCTCTCTCTCTCTCTCTCTCTCTCTCTCTCTCTCTTTCTCTCTTCTTTCTCTCTCTCTCTTCTCGTCTCATTAAACTTCTGGAATTTCTCTCTTTTTTTGTGTGTGTGAAAAATTCAAATCTGTTTATTTGTCTCAGGGTGAACCAGGTGCTCCAGGACCCAAGGTGAGACCAGGACTAGACCAGGACCAGACCAGGACCAGGACTAGACCAGGACTAAACCAGGACTAAACCAGGACTAAACCAGGACTAAACCAGAAACCAGGACTAGACCAGGACTGAACCAGGACTGAACCAGGACTAGACCAGGACTAAACCAGGACTGAACCAGGACTAGACCAGGACTGAACCAGGACTGAAACCAGGACTAAACCAGGACTAAACCAGGACTAGACCAGGACTAGACCAGGACTTGGTCCAGACTGGAGTCTCCAGTGTAAAGTTTTTATTTCTTTAAGTTAAATGTGTTTGTTTCCAGGGCGAGAGAGGAGAGAGCGGATTGGCCGGGCCTCAGGTGAGTGTGTGTGTGTGTGTGTTTCTGTGTGTGTGTGTGTGTGTTGTTGTGTGTGTGTGTGTGTGTGTCTGTGTGTGGTGTGTGTGTGTGTGTGTGTCGTGTGTGTGTGTGTGTGTGTGTGTGTGTGTGTGTGTGTGTGTGTGTGTGTGTGTGTGTGTGTTTCTGTGTGTGTGTGTGTGTGTGTGTGTGTGTGTGTGTGTGTGTGTGTGTGTGTGTGTGTGTGTGTGTGTGTGTGTGTGTGTGTGTGTGTGTGTGTGTGTGTGTGTGTGTGTGTGTGTGTGTTTCTGTGTGTGTGTGTGTATGTGTATGTGTGTATTGTCGCCCTCTGCTGGACAGAGGGAGAATCACACTCTAATATTAAAATCCTTTTATAAACTTTTTTTTGTGATCAAATTTTTATTCAGGTGTTTTCAGCTTTTTTTAAGTTTATAAACTTGGATGTGTTTTTGTTTCAGGGAGTGAAAGGAGAAACAGGACCCAAGGTGAGCTCCTCCTCCTCCTCCTCCTCTTCCTCCTCCTCCTCCTCTCTTCCTCCTCTTCCTCCTCCTCCTCCTCCTCCTCCTCCTCTCCTCCTCCTCCTCCCTCTCTCCTCCTCCTCCTCCTCCTCCTCCTCCTCCTCCTCCTCCTCCTCCTCCTCCTCCTCCTCCTCCTCCTCCTCCTCCTCCTCCTCCTCCCCTCCTCCTCCTCCTCCTCCTCCTCCTCCTCTCCTCCTCCTCCTCTCCTCCTCCTCCTCCTCCTCCTCCTCCTCCTCCTCCTCTCTCCTCCTCTTCTCTCCTCCTCCTCCTCCTCCTCCTCCTCTCTCCTCCTCCTCTTCCTCCTCCTCCTCCTCCTCCTCCTCCTCCTCCTCCTCTTCCTCCTCCTCTCCTCCTCCTCCTCCTCCTCCTCTCCTCCTCCTCCTCCTCTCTCCTCCTCCTCCTCCTCCTCCTCCTCCTCTTCTCCTCCTCCTCCTCCTCCTCCTCCTCCTCCTCCTCCTCCTCTCTCTCCTCCTCCTCCTCTCCTCCTCCTCCTCTCTTCCTCCTCTCCCTCCTCCTCTCCTCCTCTCCTCCTCCTCCTCCTCCCTCCTCCTCCTCCTCCTCCCTCCTCCTCCTCCTCCTCCTCCTCTCTCCTCCTCCTCCTCCTCTCTCTCCTCCTCCTCCCTCTCTCCTCCTCCTCCTCCTCCTCCTCCTCCTCCTCCTCCTCCTCCTCCTCTCTCCTCTCCTCTTCTCCTCCTCCTCCTCTCCTCCTCCCTCCTCCTCCTCCTCCTCCTCTCCTCTTCCTCTTCCTCCTCTTCACAAACTGAATGTTGGATTTTGTTTTTCCGTCTTTTCTGACTCTTCTTCTTCTTCTTCTGTTTCTTTCGTTCTGGTTTTCTCGTGGTGCGTTCAGGGGGACCTCGGTTTCCCCGGAGCTCCAGGTCCAAAGGTAAAGTCCCAGTTCTGCACGATCCAGACGCACCGATCCGATCCCGGTATCCAGGATCGGCTTCCAAATATCGGCCGATATCCTGGTTGGGCATTTAAAGGTGCACTGTGTAACTTTTCTGCTCGTCTCCGTGGTGATGTCATGTGTGGCCTGGATGTTCCACAGTACGACTTTTTTGTTCCCTCCTCTCCACAGATCTGACTCTGCTGCTGATGTGTTTCCATGGAGATAGTTACGTTTAAAGTCAAACTGTGGAACATTCCAGGAACAAACAGTAAAGTCACATGGAGTCAAACAGAGTCCAGCAGGAAAAGTTCCACAGTGAAGCTTTAGTTTGATGTAATAATGTTCATAAAGTCTCAGTGCGGAACTTTTCTTCAGAAACAGAAACATCTGGAGCAGTTTGGACTTTTATTTTTGTTTTGTTAAAACTCGTCTGTTTCCATGGAGACGAGGACAGGACGCCTCCAGGCCGAGCTGCAGGTCAGATCTGTGGAGAAGAGAGCGAGTCCTTGAACACACATGAGTTTAAAGCCACAGTGTGAAACTTTTGAGAAAACACAATAATAACATCTCCATGGAAACAGGTTTGTGATACTCAGAGCTCAGAATAAGTGACAACGGTGCATCTTTAAAGCCTCAGGTCAGTCAGGTCCGGGTCGGTGCATCTGCAGGAGAAACACTCCAGAATGTTCCACACTGACACCTGTCCACCTGTCGTCTGGCAGGGGCAGGTGGGCGTCCCGGGGTCCCCGGGGATCCCTGGCAAACGGGGATACAGGGTAAAGACCTGAGTGTGTAAAGACCTGAGTGTGTAATGACCCGAGTGTGTAAAGACCCGAGTGTGTAAAGACCTGAGTGTGTAAAGACCCGAGTGTGTAATGACCCGAGTGTGTAATGACCCGAGTGTGTAAAGACCCGAGTGTGTAAAGACCCGAGTGTGTAAAGACCCGAGTGTGTAATGACCCGAGAGTGTGAAAACCTCAGTGTGTAAAGACCCGAGTGTGTAATGACCCGAGTGTGTAATGACCCGAGTGTGTAAAGACCCGAGTGTGTAAAGACCCGAGTGTGTAATGACCCAAGTGTGTATTGACCTGAGTGTGTAAAGACCTGAGTGTGTGAAAACCTCAAGTGTGTAAAGACCTGAGTGTGTAAAGACCTGAGTGCGTAAAGACCCGAGTGTGTAAAGACCCGAGTGTGTGAAAACCTCAGTGTGTACAGACCTGAGTGTGTAAAGACCTGAGTGTGTAAAGACCCGAGTGTGTGAAAACCTCAGTGTGTAAAGACCTGAGTGTGTAAAGACCCGAGTGTGTAAAGGCCTGAGTGTGTAAAGACCTGAGTGTGTAATGACCCGAGTGTGTAAAGACCCGAGCGTGGATCTAGGTCCAAAGAGTCCAAACCCAGACCCCAGACGGTGCAGGGCGAGTGAGGCTCATTGAGGGCAGCAGTCACAGTGTTTAATCCGGAGCCAGACTGTTGAAGGCCACGCCCCCTCCCGCCCACCCTGTCAATCAAAACCTTATTCTAAGGCCAGGGGGAGGGGCCTCGGGGAAAGAAGGCATCTGATTGGTCCGTTCTTAAAGTTTAGATCTGGATTTAGGACAAAATGTTGAAGTCCACGTCCAAAGTGTGTGTGTGTGTGTGTGTGCCCCCTGCAGGTGTGTGTGTGTGTGTGTGTGTGTGCGCCCCCTGCAGGTGTGTGTGTGTGTGTGTGTGTGTGCCCCCTGCAGGTGTGTGTGTGTGTGTGTGTGTGCGCCCTGCAGGTGTGTGTGTGTGTGTGTGTGTGTGTGTGTGTGTGTGTGTGTGTGTGTGCTGCGCCCCCTGCAGGTGTGTGTGTGTGTGTGTGTGTGTGTGCGCGCCCCTGCAGGTGTGTGTGTGTGTGTGTGTGCGCCCCCTGCAGGTGTGTGTGTGTGTGTGTGTGTGCGCGCCCCCTGCAGGTGTGTGTGTGTGTGTGTGTGTGTGTGTGTGTGTGTGCCCCCTGCAGGTGTGTGTGTGTGTGTGTGCCCCCTGCAGGTGTGTGTGTGTGTGTGTGTGCGCCCCCTGCAGGTGTGTGTGTGTGTTCTGTCACATGCTTTCGACCAATCAGCTCGTCCGTCTGATTCGAAAGTGTGAGTGTCTCAGTCTTTGATTGGTCAGAAATCAAAGCTCCGCCCCCTCGTGTTTTATGTCCTCCTCCCAAACGCTCTGATCGCACCAACGCTTCTCCTCCACCTCCACCTTCTCCTCCACCTCCACCTCCAACACCTCCACCTCCTCCAACACCTCCACCTCCTCCAACACCTCCACACCTCCAACACCTCCTCCTCCTCCACCTCCACCACCTCCAACACCTCCTCCTCCTCCAACACCTCCACCTCCACCTCCTCCAACACCTCCACCTCCAACACCTCCAACACCTCCAACACCTCCTCCTCCTCCAACACCTCCAACACCTCCACCTCCTCCTCCAACACCTCCAACACCTCCACCTCCACCTCCAACACCTCCTCCTCCACCTCCACCTCCAACACCTCCTCCAACACCTCCACCTCCTCCAACACCTCCTCCTCCTCCAACACCTCCACCTCCTCCAACACCTCCACCTCCTCCACCTCCACACCTCCAACCCTCCACCTCCTCCTCCACACCTCCACCTCCTCCAACACCTCCTCCTCCTCCTCCACCTCCACCTCCTCCTCCAACACCTCCACCTCCTCCAACACCTCCTCCTCCTCCACACTCCTCCACTCCACCTCCCCTCCTCCACACCTCCACCTCCCCTCCAACACCTCCTCCTCCTCCAACACCTCCTCCTCCTCCTCCAACACCTCCACCTCCTCCTCCAACACCTCCAACACCTCCTCCTCCAACACCTCCTCCTCCTCCAACACCTCCACCTCCAACACCTCCACCTCCTCCAACACCTCCTCCTCCTCCAACACCTCCTCCTCCTCCAACACCTCCTCCTCCAACCCTCCAACACCTCCACCTCACACCTCCTCCAACACCTCCACCTCCTCCACCTCCTCCAACACCTCCACCTCCTCCAACACCTCCACACCTCCAAACTCCACCTCCTCCAACACCTCCACCTCCAACACCTCCTCCAACACCTCCAACACCTCCTCCAACACCTCCCTCCAACACCTCCACCTCCTCCAACACCTCCACCTCCTCCAACACCTCCTCCAACACCTCCAACACCTCCACCTCCAACACCTCCTCCTCCCTCCAACCTCCTCCAACACCTCCACCTCCTCCAACACCTCCTCCAACACCTCCTCCTCCTCCAACACCTCCTCCTCCAACCCTCCTCCAACACCTCCTCCTCCCTCCAACACCTCCACCTCCAACACCTCCACCTCCTTCACCTCCACCTCCAACACCTCCAACACCTCCTCCAACACCTCCTCCAACACCTCCAACCTCCTCCAACACCTCCAACACCTCCAACACCTCCTCCTCCTCCAACACCTCCTCCTCCAACACCTCCTCCTCCACCTCCTCCAACACCTCCTCCTCCTCCTCCAACACCTCCACCTCCTCCAACACCTCCAACACTCCAACACCTCCTCCAACACCTCCTCCTCCTCCAACACCTCCACCTCCTCCACCTCCAACCTCTGACCTCCTCGTCTCTGTTCTGTTTGATCTGCTCCTTTTTGTGTTTTTTTTTATTCTGCAGGTTTTTTTTTTAGATTCTGTTTTTTCGTTTCCAGGGAGAAAAAGGCGAGTCGAGCTCCTCGGCGCTGAAAGGAGAACCAGGAGCTCCAGGGCCCAAGGTGAAACTCTCCACATTTAAACATTTTAAAAGAATCCACAGAATCCAGCCGAGACTTTGTGGAACGCTGAGTCATGCTTCTGTGTTTTTCAGGGAGACAAAGGCGACTCGGGCCCCAAGGTCAGACTCACAAACACAAACTTCTGCTCTTTAAACTCTGAGATTCTGACTGAAGCTGTGTTTGTGTTTCAGGGTGAAGCAGGAGCCTCGGGCCCCGCGGGTCCCAGAGTAAGAACCTCCAACACAAATGAACTTTTACTGATTTGAAGCTGTTTGAAGGAGAAAGAAAAGCAACAGAACAACTGCTTCAGACCTGGTTTAGTCCTGGTTTAGTCCTGGTTTAGTCTTGGTTTAGACCTGGTTTAGTCCTGGTTTAGTCCTGGTTTAGTCCTGGTTTAGTCCTGGTTTAGTCCTGGTTTAGTACACTTTAGAAAACTGTTGGATCTCTGTCCCTGCTCTGGTATCGGTTCGTCAGGTATCCACAGATACTTAAAGTATCGATATTGGATCAGAAGGAGCTGGATCTCTGCTCCTTCACTCAAACCAGACGTCAGTGTTTAGAATTTTTATCCCTCCATGTTCTTCTTCTCTGGGGTCGGGTCTCGGGGGCGTCAGTCTGAACAGAGACTCCCAGACTTCCTTCACCCCAGACACTTCCTCCAGCTCCTCCAGTGGGACCTGAGGTGTTCCCAGTCCAGTCCAGAGACATGGTCCCTCCAGTGTGTCCTGGGTCTCCTCCTCCTGCTGGGACATGAACACCTCCTGAGGGACACGTCCAGGAGACGTCAGAACAGACGTCCTCCCCTCAGACGCTCCTCTCCACGTGGAGGAGCAGCGGCTCTACTCCGAGCTCCGACCTCTGTGTCTAAGGGAGACGCCGAACCAAACCCAGACTCAACTCCTCTTCACCACAACCACCCAGACAGAGACCACTGCTGCACCTGTCCACCTGTCCACCTGTCAGTCTGCCACACGCTGCACCTGTCCACTGTCTCCTGTCACGTCTCTCACTCGACACTTGAACTCGTCCACTTGAGGCAGAGATTCTCCATCCGCCCGGAGACAAGACGACTTTTTCCAGAACCTCGACCTCGGGTTTGGAGGATCTGATCTTCATCCCAGACGCTTCACACTTCTCCAGATCCACAAAGCACATGTGGACTGTGCAAACTCCCATGAACCTGGAGACCCGATGGAGAGTGTAGATCTGGTCCAGTGTTCCACGACCGAGACCAAAACCACACTGCTCCTCCTGGACCTGAGGTTGGACTGTCTGCCAGGTTCTCCTCTCCAGTCCCTGACAGAGACTGGGGAGACTGAGGAGTGTGATTCTCCTGGAGTTGGAACAAACCCTCCTCCTCCTTCTTCTACAGAGGAACCACCACCCCCGTCTGAAGGTCCAGAGGTTCTGTCCCCGACCCCAAAGACCCACAACATCCAGAGACTTAAGATCCTCAGGACGGATCATCCACCCCCAGAGCCACCGAGGAACTTGAACCACCTCAGGGACTTCAGGGTGATGGACGAGTCCAAGTCCCCAGTCTCGGCTTCCTCCTCAGAAGACGTGACGGTGGGATTGAGGAGATGCTCAGAGTTTTCCTTCCACCGTCCAACAACGTCTCCAGTCGAGGTGAACAGTTCTCGACCCGCACTGGGAACAGTGTTGGTGAAGAACTGCTTCCCTCCTGAGGCGCCGGACAGTTTGACAGAATCTCTTTGAGGCGTCTGATAGTCGTCCTCGACCGCACGAGCTGCAGCGTGATTGGCCCGTTGATACCATCAGCCGCCTCCGGAGTCTCAGGAGCCAACGAGGCCCGACAGGACTCGTCCTTCAGCCGGACGTGTCCTGTTCTTCAGACGTAGTGTTTTTACATTTACAACATTGTTCCTCACTGGACGTGATTTTACTTTAAACAAATTCAAATAAAAAGTCCTGAACCTCAGACTTTTGTATCTGAGGATGATTTATTCACTCAGTTTATTCGGTTGTTCTGTTTTGTCCAGGGCCCCGCGGGTCCGACCGGAGAACCGGGCCGAGCCGAGATCCAGAACGAGAACGTGAGTCCAGTTTGACGACAATTTAAAGGAAGCTCAGAAAAAACACGACTCATGTGTGTGTGTGTGTTTACAGGACATCAGAAACATCCCACTGACCGGACCTCCAGGACTTCCTGGACCTCCTGGACCTCCTGGACTCCCTGGGGTTAAGGTGAGGGGCGGCTCTCCTCCTGGTCCAAGCAGCTCCTCAAAGATCTCAGGAGTTAAAGTTCTCCCACTGAATCTCTGACGTGTTCCTCACAGTCTGAGCCCAGTGCTGCTTGTTTGAAATGTTCAGATAAATGTTTCTTTATTTGTTCTATTTGCCACATGTTTATTTGTTTATGTTTATATTTGTTTATGTTTATGTTTATATTTGTTTATGTTTATCTACGTCCTTAAAGGTCAAAGGTTAAAAGTCAAACTCTGTGTTTTCCTTCAGGGGGAGGTGGGTCTGCCCGGACCTCCAGGCATCGATGGAGAAAAGGTTTGTCCAGTGTCTGATCTAGTCTTGGGGTCTGGTCCTGGTTCGGTCCTGGTCTGGTCCTGATCTGGTCTTGGTCCGGTCCTGGTCCAGTCCTGGTCTGGTCCTGGTCATGTCCTGGTCTGAGTCTTGGTTTGGTCTGTGCAGGGACCCCGAGGTAAACCTGGCGAGCCTGGTCCGGCAGGTCCCGCTGGTCCTGAAGGTCCCAGAGGAGAAGGAGGCCTGATGGGATACCCCGGACCCAAAGGAGAGAAGGGAGAGACCGGACCCTCCGGAGCCCCAGTGAGTACAGGAGAGACCGGGTTTAGTCTGGGTTTAGACCGGGTTTAGACCAGGTTTAGACCAGGTTTAGACCGGGTTTAGTCTGGGTTTAGACCGGGTTTAGACCAGGTTTAGACCGGGTTTAGACCGGGTTTAGACCAGGTTTAGTCTCAGTAAAGTTTGTGTTTGTGCCATTGAGTGTAACTAAAACCATGAGGTTCCTGGTTCGATTCCCTCAGGTGTGGAGTTTGCATGTTCTGCATGTGTCTGTGTGTTTCCCTCTTCGCTCTGGGATGTGGGCGGGGCTAGACTGTGGGCGGAGCGGGCTGTGGGGCGGAGCGGGGCTGTGGGCGGGGTTATGTGTCTGGGGCGACATTCGATCTGCCTAAATCTTGTGTGAGTCATGTGACTTTTGTGTGACACTTGAGCCTGAGACTAACCCTGATCTGGTCTTAGTTTGGTCTTGGTTTGGTCTTGGTCTGGTCTTGGTTTGGTCTTGGTCTTGGTCTTGGTTTGGTCTTGGTCTGGTCTTGGTTTGGTCTTGGTCTGGTCTTGTTTGGTCTTGGTTTGGTCCTGGTTTGGTCTTGGTTTGGTCTTAGTTTGGTCTTGGTCTGGTCTTGGTTTGCTCTTGTTTTGGTCTTAGTTTGGTCTTGGTTTGGTCTTGGTCTGGTCTTGGTTTGGTCCTGGTTTGGTCTTGGTTTGGTCCTGGTTTGGTTCCAGAGGCTGAACGGTGACTTGTGTTTTAGGGTCTAGACGGCCCCACAGGAGAGAAGGGGGCCCCCGGAGCTCAGGGGCCCGTAGGATTACCCGGCCCCACGGTACGGCCCTGTCACTGCACCTGTCACTGCACCTGTCACTGCACCTGTCACATGAACAGGACCTGTCTCTGTGGTGTGTCTGAAGGTTTAAAGTGGAGCTGTTCTCTTGTTCTCTCAGGTTCTAGACTCATTCATGCATGTTTGAGTCATCTAGTGATCTCTCCTGGGTCCAATTCAAACCCTCCTTACGTCAGCAGTACGAGTCTGTACGAGGCTCCGCCCACATGCTTCCACACAACAATTCTCCATAAAAACACAAAAACACAAACTGAACACTTGGACTGGACAAACCTGATGTTTGTGCAGGAGTTTCACGAGTGCGACGCTCTGAAGGGGGAGCGACTCAGCACAGAGAGCAAAGGGGAAAAAAGAAAGAGAAACTTATAAAATGTGTGAATCTGTTTTGGGGAATAGAACTTTTTTTTTTAAGTAAAAGGAACATGGAGGTTTAAAGATGTGAAGCGTGACAGTGAAAACCCCAGAGGTATAATACTCCCTACTTAATACCCCAGAGGTATAATACTCCCTACTTAATACCCAAAAGGTATAATACTCCCTACTTAAAAACCCAGAGGTATAATACTCCCTAAGAGTATAATACTCCTACTTAATACCCCAGAGGTATAATACTCCCTACTTAATACCCAAAAGGTATAATAGTCCCTACTTAAAACCCAGAGGTATAATACTCCCTACTTAATACCCCAGAGGTATAATACTCCCTACTTAATACCCCAGAGGTATAATACTCCCTACTTAATACCCCAGAGGTATAATACTCCCTCTTTGCTCGTCTGTGTTCCAGGGGCCCAAGGGAGACCCGGGTGAGGGCAGATCTGAAGTGGTGAGACAAATATCTTAGATATGTTCATTTTTATCATCAAGTCACACACTCCCCCCTCACCAGTGTGTGTGTGTGTGTGTGTGTGTCTCTGTGTGTGTGTGTGTGTGTGTGTGTGTGTCTGTGTGTGTGTCTGTGTGTGTCTCTGTGTGTGTGTTTGTGTGTGTGTTTGTGTGCAGGTGTATGGCCCCCCGGGACCCCCAGGCCCCCCCGGCCCTGTGGGACCAGCTGTAAGTATCTACATGTTCAGATCAACACCCCCGACGCTTGGGGGCGGTTATGGTGGTGGTGGCCACACCCACAACAACCACACCCACAACAACCACAACAACCACACCCACAACAACCACACCCACAACAACCACAACCACAACAACCACACCCACAACAACCACAACCACAACAACCACACCCACAACAACCATAACAACCACACCCACAACAACAACACAACAACAACCACAACAACCACAAACAACCACAACAACCACACCCACAACAACCACAACCACACAACAACCACACCCACAACAACCACAACAACCACAACCACACAACAACCACAACCACACAACAACACAACACACCCACACCCACAACAACCACAACAACCACAACAACCACACCACAACAACAACACACCACAACAACCCACAACAACAACAACACCACAACACAACCCACAACAACCACAACAACAACAACCAAACCAACAACAAACCACCCACAACAACCACACAACAACAACACAACAACAACAACCACAACCACAACCCACAACAACCACACAAACACACAACAAACCACACAACAACAACACAACACACCCACAACACAACCACAACAACAACAACCAACAACAACAACACACCCACAACAACCACAACAACAACAACCAACAACCACACCCACAACAACCACAACAACAACAACCACAACAACACAACAACAACCACACAAAACCACAACAACCACACCCACAACAACCACAACCAACACAACCACACCACAACAACAACAACACAACCACACCCAACAACCACACCCACAACAACCAACACACCACAACAACCACAACAACAACCACAACCACAACAACCACAACAACCACAACCACACAACAACCACACAACCACAACAACCACACCACACAAACAACCACAACCACAACAACCACACCACAACAACCACAACCACAAACCACACCACAACAACCACAACAACAACCACAACAACACAACCACAACCACACCCACAACAACCACACCAACCACAACAACCACACCACAACAACCCACAACAACCACAACCACACACAACAACCACAACAACAACAACAACCAACAACCACAAACAACACACACAACAACACACCCACAACAACCACAACAACAACCACAACAACCACACCCACAACAACCACAACCACAACAACCACAACCACAACAACCACAACAACCCACAACAACAACAACATCAACCACACCCATAACAACCACACCCACAACAACCACAACCACAACAACCACACCCACAACAACAACACCCACAACAACCACACCCACAACAACCCACAACAACAACAACAACAAACCACACCCACAACAACCACAACAACACAACAACCAACACAACCACAACACCACACCCACAACAACCACAACAACCACACCCACAACAACCCACAACAACCACACAACCACAACCACAACAAACCACAACAACCACACCCACAACAACAACCACACCCACAACAACCACAACAACCACAACCACAACAACCACACCCACAACAACCACACAACCACAACCACAACCCACAACAACCACAACCACAACACACAACAACACACAACAACCACAACAACCACAACCCACACCCACAACAACCACAACCACACAACCACAACCACACCACAACACCACACCCACAACAACCACAACCACAACAACCACACCAACAACAACCACAACCACACCCACAACAACCACAACAACCACACCCTCAACAACCACACCCACAACAACCACAACAACCACAACAACCACACACGCACATCTCACTGTTAAAGTTAAAGTTGAAATACTTGTGTGTGTTTCAGGGCTCAGCAGGACCCTCAGGACCCAAGGTACACACTCTGAGTGTGTGTGTGTGTTTATTTGTGTGTTTGTGTTTATTTTTGTGTGTTTTTGTGTGTTTGTGTTTGTGTTTGTGTGTGTGTTTGTGTTTATTTGTGTGTTTGTGTTTATTTGTGTGTTTGTGTTTATTTGTGTGTTTGTGTTTATTTGTGTGTTTGTGTTTATTTGTGTGTTTGTGTTTATTTGTGTTTGTGTTTATTTGTGTGTTTGTGTTTATTTGTGTGTTTGTGTTTATTTGTACGTTTGTGTTTATTTGTGTGTTTGTGTTTATTTGTACGTTTGTGTTTATTTGTGTGTTTGTGTGTCAGGGGGAGCCGGGGATGGGTGTGCGAGGAGAAAAAGGAGCAACAGGACAAAAGGGAGACAAAGGAGACAGAGGATACCTGGGCCTCCCCGTGAGTACAACCACACCCACCACAACCACAACCACCACACCCACCACACACCGCAACCACACCCACCACAACCACCACCCACCAACCCACACCACACTGCAACCACACCCACCACAACCACACCCACCACAACCACACCCACCGCAACCACACCAACCAGACCCGCCGCAACCACACCCACAACCACACCACCTCAACCACAACCACACCCACCTAAACCACACCCACCACACCACCGCAAACACCACACCCACCGCAACCACACCCACCGCAACCACACCCACGGCAACCACACCAACCAGACACGCCGCAACCACACCCACAACCACACCACCTCAACCACAACCACACCCACAACCACACCCACCACACCCACCTACAACCACACCCACATACACACACACACCTAAACCCCACAGGCTCCTGGACCATTGACAATACGACATAATAATGTGTTTTCCTCCATGTTGATGTACAGTGTTGTGTTGTGTTTTTGTGCATGTCTGTGTGTGTCTCTGTGTGTGTCTCTGTGTGTGTCTCTGTGTGTGTCTCTGTGTGTGTCTCTGTGTGTGTCTCTGTGTGTCTCTGTGTGTGTGTGTGTGTGTGTGTGTGTCCTCCAGAGTCTCACACAAACTCGTTTTATCCAAACACGTCGCTCTCATGAAAAACAAACTCATATTTACAGAAACAACTTTGTGTTTCTGAAAATAGTTTTTCATCCGAGCGACGCCAGAGATAAACCTCCTCCAGAGACCTCCTCCACCTCCAACTCCTCCACCTCCAACTCCTCCACTCCTCCAACTCCTCCACTCCTCCAACTCCTCCACCTCCAACTCCAACTCCTCCTCCAACTCCTCAACTCCTCCACCTCCAACTCCTCCAACTCCTCCACCTCCAACTCCTCCACCTCCAACTCCTCCAACTCCTCCAAACTCCTCCACTCTCCAACCTCCTCCAAACTCCTCCAACCTCCAACTCCTCCACCTCCAACTCCTCCAACTCCTCCACCTCCAACTCCACCTCCAAACCTCCAACTCCACCTCCAACTCCTCCAACTCCAACTCCTCCAACTCCCAACCCAAACTCCTCCAACTCCTCCACCTCAAACTCCTCCACCTCAAACTCCTCCACCTCCTCCACCCCAAACCCTGAACCTTAACCTAAAGTATCACCCCCACTTCCCGCAGCCCTAAAACCCTGAAGTTAGAGGAGTTAGTTGGAGTCAGTTGGAGTTAGTTGAAGGAGTTAGGAGACAGTTGCAGGAGTTAGTTAGATTTAGTCGGAGGGGTTGGAGGAGTTAGTTGGAGAAGTCAGTTGAAGTTAGTCGGAGGAGGCAGTTGGAGGTGTCAGTTTCAGGAGTCAGTCGGAGAAGTCAGTTGAAGTTAGTCGGAGGAGGCAGTTGGAGGTGTCAGTTTCAGGAGTCAGTCGGAGAAGTAAGTTGACGTTAGTTGAAGGAGTTAGTCGGAGTTAATTGGAGGAGTTAGTTAGAGGACTCATTTAGAGGAGTTAGTTGGAGTTAGTCAGGGTTGGAGGAGTTAGTCGGAGTCAGTTGGAGTTAGTCAGAGTTAGTTGAGTTGAGTTAGTTGTTGGAGTTAGTCAGAGTTAGTTGAGTTAGTTGAGTTAGTCAGAGTTAGTTGGAGTTAGTCAGAGTTAGTTGGAGTTAGTTGGAGTCAGTTGGAGTTAGTTGGAGTCAGTCAGAGTTAGTTGTTGGAGTCAGTCAGAGTTAGTCAGAGTTAGTAGTTGAGAGTCAGTCAGAGTTAGTCAGAGTTAGTTAGTTAGTTGGAGTCAGTCAGAGTTAGTTGGAGTTAGTTGGAGTTAGTCAGAGTTAGTTGGAGTTAGTTGGAGTTAGTCAGAGTTAGTTGGAGTTAGTTGGAGTTAGTCAGAGTTAGTCAGAGTTAGTTGGAGTCAGTCAGAGTTAGTCAGAGTTAGTTGGAGTTAGTTGGAGTTAGTTGGAGTTAGTTGGAGTTAGTCAGAGTTAGTTGGAGTTAGTCAGAGTTAGTTGGAGTTAGTCAGAGTTAGTTGGAGTTAGTTGGAGTTAGTTGGAGTTAGTCAGAGTTAGTTGGAGTTAGTCAGAGTTAGTTGGAGTTAGTTGGAGTTAGTTGGAGTCAGTCAGAGTTAGTCAGTTAGTTGGAGTTAGTTGGAGTTAGTCAGTCAGAGTTAGTTGGAGTTAGTCAGAGTTAGTTGGAGTTAGTTGGAGTTAGTCAGAGTTAGTTGGAGTTAGTCAGAGTTAGTTGGAGTTAGTTGGAGTTAGTTGGAGTTAGTCAGTCAGAGTTAGTTGGAGTTAGTTGGAGTTAGTCAGAGTTAGTTAGGTCAGGAGTTAGTTCAGAGTTAGTCAGGAGTTAGTTGGAGTTAGTTGGAGTTAGTTGGAGTTAGTCAGAGTTAGTTGGAGGAGTCAGCGTGAGGAGTTAGTGCGTCTCTGGTCACATGTTCATCACGTGTTCACGACGTCACGCTTCACTCACCCCTCACCTCTCCATGTTGTTCTAACGCTGTCCACCAGGGGGCTCACGGGTTAGACGGCCGACCCGGTCCAGTGGTGAGTCTCCCCCGAGTCATGTGACGCGACGCGACGCACCTGCTAACCTGCACCTGTCTGCACCTGTCTGCACCTGTCTGCATCCTCTGACCTTCTCCTCTGTTCTTCTTTCACTACTTCCTCTTGACCTTCTGTTTCATGCAGCAATAACCTCTCTCCTCTTGCTCCTGTCTGCACCTGTCTGCTCCTGTCTGCACCTGTCTGCTCCTGTCTGCTCCTGTCTGCTCCTGTCTGCACCTGTCTCACCTCTTGCGTCCTCCAGGTGGCACTGAAGCTGCCGTCTCTTCCTTACGGAGCATGCTCAGTCCGTGCTGCACGTTTCCGTCAAAACCAGAGGGGGCGCTCTTCCAAAGCCCCTCCCCTGCCCCAGGACTAAACCAGGACTGAACCAGGACTAAACCAGGACTAAACCAGGACTAAACCAGGACTGAACCAGGACTAAACCAGGACTAAACCAGGACTGAAACCAGGACTAAACCAGGACTGAACCAGGACTAAACCAGGACTAAACCAGGACTAAACCAGGACTGGAACCAGGACTAAACCAGGACTGAACCAGGACTAAAACCAGGACTAAAACCAGGACTAACCAGGACTGAACCAGGACTAAACCAGGACTGAACCAGGACTGAACCAGGACTAAACCAAAACCAGGACTGAACCAGGTCTCACTTTCAGTTCATTTCTCATTCTGGGGCAGGAGGGGAGACTTTGGTGGAGCAAACCTTTGGACTAAACGAGGTCTAAACCAGGACTGAACCAAGTCTAGACCAGGTTTTAACTTGGTCCAGACCTGATCCTGACTGGCTCTCTGCAAAAGTCTCTGACAAAAGTTTAAATGACCTGAATTCACGATATTCATCTGTTTGGAAAAGTTTAGACGACACACGGGATGTTATTGTCTGGAATGTTCCGCAGTGTGGCATTAAACCTTTCTATCTCCACGGAAACCAAACCAGACGCAGTTCCGGGTCAGATCTGTGGAGAGGCGTCACCACTCACAGTCACAGTGTCTGTTTTTCGAGGGGTTTCTGACTCTAAAACCTCCTGTCGCTGAATAAATGAATGAAACAATCAGCGGACGGACCCCCAAAGGAAAAGTTACTCAGTGCAGCTTTTAAAACATGAATCTGAAACACTGGGTCAAAGTGTGAGTCCCGCTGGTTTAAAAAAGCAGAGGGTCACGGGACATTTAAGAGGAAAATCTAAACTTTTCAAACTTAGATCCATGTTCTGAATTCTCGTCCTCTGACCTCTGACTCTGACCTCTGACCTCTGACCTCTCACCTCTGACCTCTGACCTCTCCACGCGCCTCAGACCGAACAGAAAACTTTTGGTTTGATGAGATGAAGGTGAAGTCTGAGTCGCGCGGAGACGAGGAGCCGGCGCGGGGTCCTCTGTGTCCTCTGTGTCCTCTGTGGGGGGCGCTCTTCTCACCGTTCTGTGTGTTTTAAGGGTCTGGTTGGACCGGCCGGGATCCCAGGACCCGCAGGACCAAAGGGAGAACGGGTGAGTTTGTCCTCGAAGCTGCTCTGAAGCTGTTTTCAGGTCGGTCAGAAAGACGCCGGTGTCGGTTCCTGCACCAGTTCCTCAAAGTTCTTACGGTGAACGAGTGAAACATGAAGATCATGGACAGAGGAGTTACCTCCAAAGAAAAACAAAACCCAACGAAAGAGGAAAAGAACAAACATCAAACCAAATCATGATTTATCTGCACCAAGATCTGAT
>NW_026571404.1:1282976-1312976 GCF_026225935.1 Boleophthalmus pectinirostris | reverse complement strand
GAGGCTGTTCTGTGATTGGCTGACAGAGGGTCATGTGATGGACGTGCTGAAATCAGATCTAGTTCCTGTCAGTGTTGCCAACTCCACTCGTTCAGACTGAAGCGTCTGTGGGTCCAGACGTGAAAAGATCGAGTTTTAGTTTTTCGGACGACGTCGTGATTCTGATTCGGTTTGTGTGATTTTAGAACATTTAAATGAACCGTGTGAAGTGAGCGCGACGCTCGAATCGACTGAATCGTTTATTTACGTGAAGCTGAAGTCGCAGCAGCAGAAACCGTTTATTTATAGAAGGTGAAAATCAGACAGTGAAACGTTCAGGGACAAAAGACCGAACGAACCTGAACCAGCTTCAGCTCAGAGTTTCTGTGAGGCTCTTTGTGTTTGTGAAGATCACCGTCTGTGTGAGCTTTCTCTGTTTCCATGGTTACCTGCTGCTGGAACATTTCAGACACGTCACAGCAGAAGTGACTGTGCGTGGAAATCCAGTGTGAGTCGTGATCGTAGTGTCCGAGTGTCTGTTCAGGTTTTGTTTAATCACAGACGGCACATGTGTCTGGACCGAGCGCTGAACAAAGTGAAACAGAAGCACGAGATGTTCACAGACTCCAGACTGAACACGTGTTCACCCAAAATATGAACTTCAAACACCAAAGTTTGAAAAGCTGAAAATCGACCAATCAGAAGCTTCTCCAGATGTGACATGGTGATGATGTAACAGTGTGAAGATCTGTTCACACAGGATCAGTTTGACCTGTGGACCTCTGGTCATTTGTAAAAACTGTGGACGATGTGTGAGATTTTACTCTCGTGTGAACACGTCATGTCTGTCATTTGGAAAGTCAAAATTCCGCCACAAATGACGGACTGTGTTCTGCCAAACACAGACGTGTGGTGGAAACACTCGCCCCGTGTGGATCTGCAGCTCAGTTGTTGTCGTCCAGGTAGAATCCAGGGCGAAGGAAAAATTTTATTTGTCAGCTGGACAAAAGTGTTTCTTCAGTTCTGAGAACTTCTTCTAGAAGCAGCTTGGAGGAGCTGCAAAACGTATTCGACCAAATAAACTTTTGTCCAGTCGACAAATTTAATTTCTTCTTTGCCCCACATCTCAGTGTTTGTTGTTGTAATTGCACAATCAGATGGCGGTGTCTCATTTCTGCTCATCGTTGTTTGGTTTCTCCTCCTCGTCGTTTCATTTCTCCTTGTCATTGTTTCGTTTCTCCTCATCTGTGTTTTGTTTTTCCTCATCGTTGAGTTTCTCCTCGTCGTTTGGTTTCTCCTCATCGTTGAGTTTCTCCTCGTCGTTTGGTTTCTCCTCGTCCTTTGGTTTCTCCTCGTCGTTTGGTTTCTCCTCGTCGTTTGGTTTCTCCTCGTCGTTTGGTTTCTCCTCGTCGTTTGGTTTCTCCTCGTCGTTTGGTTTCTCCTCGTCGTTTGGTTTCTCCGCGTCGTCGCGTTCCTCTGGAGTTGGCAGCTCTGACGCGCCTTGGTTTGACTCTGTTCCTCTGTTTTTCCGCAGGTCTCCTCCTCTCCCCTTTCCCTCCCTGTGCTCGGGGCCGGCCTCTCATTTCCTTGTTTCCTTTCCTTGCCTCCTCTCTCCTTGTTTCTGTGACGCGGCCGGCCGGGGCCTGTCCCTCTCACAGCCTGCTCTAATCTGTAATCTGTAGTCCTCCTCCTCCTCTTCCTCCTCCTCCACTAAACTCCCTAATCCTCCTCTTCCTTAAACCATCTCTGACCCACGTCTCAGCCAGTGCTCCTCCTCAAACCGGTCACACTAAACGCAGAACTCAGAACTTTAAAGTCCACCAGAACTTTACCGTCCAGGATAAGTCGTCCAGTCGTCCCTGTTTCCCGGGACAGTTCCAGTTTTGAGCCCCGTCCCAGCAGATTTATCCAAAACCACAAATTTGTCCCAGTTTTATACAAAAAATGTCTCTATTTTTGACCAATCTGATCTAAACCAACAGTAACGAGGGGAGAATATTGTCGTTTGTTGAGCTAAACTACAGAAAACTGATCTTAGAAATGAGTTTAAGGTGAAAAAATGCACCAACAAAAGTCTACACTAACCCAAAAGTGAGTTTTATTTATACCTCCCCGAGTTTGTCGCAGTTTTTAGTTTTGAAAATCTGGTCACCCAAGTCCAGACGAACTCCAGATCAGGTCCAGATACAGATCGACACAGGTCACAGGACTTTACATTTGCACAAAAGACCTGAAGATCCTGAAGAAAATCATTTTATTTTATTTGGTAAGAGCAGCACAGGTCCAGAGTCTGATGTTCGAGTCTCACATCAGAGCGTCCGATAATTTCTAGAATCCTAGTTTCCAACGCCTGAAACACCAAAACAAACTCGATTTATAGAAGTTAAAAATGCCGTTCTCTCAGATGAATGTGTTTTAGTCAGTGTTGCCAGATTGGGTTTAGTGATTTCTGCCCAATCACGTTCGAAAACAGCAAAAAAAAAAAACACCCAGCGACGATTTGTCACAGAAAACATTTAATCTCTGAACAAACGTTTGTGATCCACAGTTGGGCTTTTGAAAATCACTGACAGGATCGAGAAAACATATTCTGTAAAACGCAGAACAGTGTTTTCATCAAACATAAGGTCGTCTACACATGGAAATCCTGGAAAAGTCCTGGAGTTTTAGTGTCTCTTTCCCTTGGCTCCAGTGTTGTGTTCAGTTCTCATGAGTCTGTTGTGATTATTTGTGAATGTCTGAGTTTTTTGTTTAAAAGAGACGACAATAAATGAACTGACAGGATTTAAAATGTTCAAAAACCAGAATCCCAAACCAGAAGGTGAGCGGAACATTTCAGATTTAACCTAAAAGTCCAATCTCGAGGTGTGTGAAGAATCCTTCAGTCGTCCAGGTAGAATCCACGGCGAGAAGAAAATTCAGTTTGTCAAAGAAGCAGCTTGGATGAGCTGCGAAACGTCTTCAACCAAACTAACTTTTGTCCAGTCGACAAACTGAATTTTCTCCTCACCGAGGATTCTACCTGGACGACTGAGGGATTCTTCACCTAAAAGTCCGATCAGATCTACACATGTAGATGCCGGAAAGTCAAGGAAAATTCACTTTGGCTCATGAAAAAGTTTTGAGATTTTATCAGTGAAAAAGAGCGAAGACCTTGGGCCACAACAAGAACAGAAAACACAGAACCTGAGACTCAAACATCGAGGAACTGAACCTGTAACAGCTGAACACCGGGACGTCTGAACATAGAGGACGTTCATTTGTGCCCAGGCCGGAGCCGTAAGACTCGACGAGAGGGAAAGTCCCACACAGTTCCTCGTGTTATTGCGTTTTTGAGTTTCTTGTTGATTGGCGTGAAAACAAAAAACACCCAAACTTGTTGAAAGTCGCCCAAATATGATCTCGCCAAAGACTTCCCCTCCCCTCAATCTGGTAACACTGATTTTAACTGAACTTGAACTCTGATAGATTTGACTTTCATTTTCAAACCTGCTCGACCAAAAGACGGTTCAGAGGATCGTCCAGAGCTGCTGCCGAACACACGACTGTCAGAGATGGACAGATTCCTGTTTCGTTTTGACATTTTTCCGCCGTCTCCAAATAAAAACTCCTCTGTTCACGACTTTAGGTTCATTCCTTTTTGAAGTAGAAACAAAACTATTCAAAATAAAATGTCAAAAAAAAAGGGTTTAGGTTTGTTGTTTCAGTAAAAAGTTCATCTGCAGAAATGTGATGATGTAAAGGAGGAAAAACTGCGAAAATACAAGTTTGATTCAGACTCAGATAAAGAAGATAAACTTAAAAAATGAACTCACAAGTTTCAAAAGCGGCGAAGTGAAGTAACATGTGAAGCTGTGCACTGGCTGAGCGTCCCCCCCCCCTAACCCTCCCACTCACTCCACTAAACCCCCGACCTTCTCTCAAACTCAAACCTAAAATGGCGGCTGTTGTCAGAGCTAAAATGGCGGCGGCGGCTGTCAGAGGTGGAGCGGCGCGGGTTGTGGTTGTGGCTGTGGCGGAGGAGGACTAAAGCTGTGCCTGGCTGTTGTTTCAGGGAGAGAGAGGGAAGAAGGGCAACAGGGGGGCCAAAGGGGAGAAGGGAGACCAAGGCGCGCCCGGACTAGACGCCCCCTGTCCTTTGGTACGTGTGGGGGAGGGAGGGGCCGGGAACGCCGGGAACGCCGCGCTCTGCCGCCAAAGCCCGAGCGGCTCCGTAACGTCCTGTCCGCTCAGGGCTGCGGGGGCGAGGAGGTCACGGCGGCGGCGGCGGCGGCGGCGGCGTTCCTCGTGGCTCCCGGCGGCTGTAACGCGCCTCCACGAGCTCTGGTCAAAGTCTGAAAACTCCCGATGGATTTGAAAGATTTGAACTCAACAATCGATCTTAAAAATCGATCTTCAAAACGTAAATAAACAGAAAAGAAAATTCTGGATTCAGACGAGGCCAGAGCTGCTGAGAGGTTTTTTCTTTCAGGAGAGACTGACACGAACCCAAGTCCTGAGAGACACAAGGAGACGGAATCAGACGAGTAAAATACAAAACAAGTTTCAGTTCAGACCAGATGTGAACAAACATTTGAGCTTTTCACATCGTCTGAAGTGTCTCACTGTAGGTTTGTCGAACTTCCAGTTAATGTTTTTCTGTGTAAATGAAGAAGGACAAAAACTTAAAGGAAACAACGAGCCACATTAGTCACAACAACAAACTCAACTCATGTTCTGATCATGAAGAAAACAGAAGGAACTTGTTCAGACTCATTCTGCTGTTACAGTTAAAATGGATTTGATGATGTGGAGATTTACACAGACACAGATTTGAGACGTTTAAATGTTCCACGTCTCCAGGATCAGAACATGAGTTGAGTTTGTTGTGACTAATGTGTCTCGTTGTTTCTTTAAGTTTTGTTCTTTCTTCTCTTGATAGTTGTGGATAAAGTGTTCATGAAGAATATTTACCTCCAGACATTTACACATTTACACAGAAAAACATGAACTGGAAGTTCCACAAACCTACAGGGCGAAACATCTGGTTGTTGTGAAAAAGTTCTACCAGAAACAGCCTCTGCCCCGGGGCAGAGTGACAGAGACGTGGCTGCCAATCTGCACCTACAGTCTCGTCTGTCCAACCTCCACCAATCACTCGTCCAGCAGACAGGTGCAGGTGCAGGTGCAGGTGCAGGTGCAGGTGCAGGTGCAGGTGCTCTCAGGTGGGTTCCTGTCAGTCCCGGTTCAGTGCATGTGGAGTCTGAACCGCTGCGTGTGGAGCTGACCCTGAGAGCAGAGGTCAGAGGTCAGAGGTCAGGGCGCCCACAGAGAGGCCCTCGTGCCCGTGAGGGGGAGGACCCTGTCGCGGTGAGGGGCACACACCGACTGTGGCTGGTGTTTCAGGGGTTCAGAGGATTTAAAGGAGAAAAAGGAGAGCCGGGTCTGCCAGGCCTGGACGGGCTGGACGCCCCCTGTCCTGTGGTACGAACTACACCTCCCAGCATGCACCTGTGTGTCAGGACTACACCTCCCAGCATGCACCTGTGTGTCAGCACTACACCTCCCAGCATGCACCTGTGTGTCAGCACTACACCTCCCAACATGCACCTGTGTGTCAGGACCACACCTCCCAGCATGCACCTGTGTGTCAGGCACCACACCTCCCAGCATGCACCTGTGTGTCAGCACCACACCTCCCAGCATGCACCTGTGTGTCAGCACCACACCTCCCAGCATGCACCTGTGTGTCAGCACTACACCTCCCAGCATGCACCTGTGTGTCAGGACCACACCTCCCAGCATGCACCTGTGTGTCAGCACCACACCTCCCAGCATGCACCTGTGTGTCAGGACCACACCTCCCAGCATGCACCTGTTTACAGAGACTATGACTCCAAACTTGCTCCTCTCTATCAGGACTACAGCTCCCAGCATGCACCTCACTGACCCACGACACTCACCCCCCTCCCCCCGTCTCCTCTCTAACCTCTCACTCTGACCTGAGTGTTCGTTTCGTTCTTTTCTTCTGTCTCACTGTCCAGTTCAGACGTTTGTCCAGTTCAGACGTTTGTCCAGTTCAGACGTTTGTCCAGTTCAGACGTTTGCGTCAGACCCAAACGTCCCAAACGTCTCTGGTCTTTGTAGACGCGCCTCTCCACAGACTTTACCTGTAAACCCAGGTCGTGCTGCTCTCAGACCCAACGTGATTTTACCGTCCTGAACGTCTGAGAGAAAATCTGTGCTGGAGATTTAAGATTTAAGATTTAATCACAGATTCACTGAAAAATACTGATATCGAACCGATATATCGGTGTTCTGCCCTGGAGGTGTTTGACCAGAGTTTGGTGCAGATTTCACATTTGGTTTGAACACATCATCAGTTTATATGTTTTAGAATTTAATCTCATCACTGCAAATCCTCCATTTCACTTCAGACATAAAATACACACGTGTGTGTGTCTGTGTGTGTGTGTGTGTATCTGTGTGTGTGTGTGTGTGTGTGTGTGTGTCTGTGTGTGTGTGTGTGTTGTGTGTGTGTGTGTGTGCGTGTGTGTGTGTGTGTGTGTATATGTGTGTGTATATATTGTGTGTGTGTAATATTAGAGTGAGTGAAGTTATGACTCGATGTTCTTTATGACTCGATGTTCTTTATGACTCGATGTTCTTTATGACTCGATGTTCTTTATGACTCGATGTTCTTTCATCGTTTTATGGTGAATATAAAACTCTTCAGGTGTTTGAGGATCACTGATGTTTCAAATATATTTTTATGAAATATATGGACGGAGAAAGTTTGTCTGAAGGAGACGAGACACAAGGACACAAGGACACAAGGACACAAGGACACAAGGACACACAAGGACACAAGGACACACAAGGACACAAGGACACAAGGACACACAAGGACACAAGGACACACAAGGACACAAGGACACACAAGGACACAAGGACACACAAGGACACAAGGACACACAAGGACACACAAGGACACACACACAAGAGGACACAAGGACACAAGGACACACAAGGACACACAAGGACACAAGGACACACAAGGACACACAAGGACACACAAGGACACACAAGGACACAAGGACACACACACAAGGACACAAGGACACACAAGGACACACACAAGGACACAAGGACACAAAGGACACACAAGGACACACACAGGACACACAAGGACACAAGGACACACAAGGACACACAAGGACACAAGGACACACAAGGACACACAAGGACACAAGGACACACACACAAGGACACACAAGGACACACAAGGACACAAGGACACAAGGACACACAAGGACACAAGGACACACAAGGACACACAAGGACACACAAGGACACACAAGGACACACACAAGGACACACAAGGACACACAAGGACACACAAGGACACAAGGACACACAAGGACACAAGGACACACAAGGACACATCGATCTCACAATGAGAAACAAAAACAAAAACAGACTCAAGTCAAATGAGTTTGTATTTATTATTTATTTTATATTTTTACACGAGATTTTGTTTTGATGATTTTCCATGTTTTTAAAAAACCCACGAGATTCTCCTCAGATCTGCTCCTGACAGGTGCAACCCAGAGACTCTGAGGACGAGTCACATGCAGAGGACACACTTCACACTTCACACTTCACACTTCACACTTTAGTGGAATCATTAAACTATAATTAAACTCTGGTCGTCTCCTTCAGACGGCTGAGCTCTGTGTTGATGTTTCTCTTTCTCTCCGTGATGTTTTTGGTTTGTCTCTTTCTCTCCGTTCTCTCTGGTTTCTGACGACGTTCTCTCTGGTTTCTGACGACGTTCTCTCTGGTTTCTGACGACGTTCTCTCTGGTTTCTGACGGCGTTCTCTCTGGTTTCTGACGACGTTCTCTCTGGTTTCTGACGGCGTTCTCTCTGGTTTCTGACGGCGTTCTCTCTCTCTCGTTCCAGGGCGATGACGGTTTACCGGTGCCCGGCTGTTGGAACAAAGTGAGTGAGCCTCAGAGTGTGATGCCGTGAGCGCCCCCTGCTGTCCCGCTCTAACCCGCTCTGCTCTCTCTTTGCAGTGACATAACCCGGAGTGGCTTGTGTGATCGTGTACATAGGATATTTATTTTTGTACTGTTCAAGTATCCACAAAGTATTAAAGACGTGAAGCTTAAAGTATCTGAAAGTATCTGAAGTATATTATAAATATTGTATACTATAGTAGAGTATATGCAGACGTGTACAGAGGTTTATTTTGTATTTCCTGAAGTGTACTGAGTCTACGCAGCTCTGTGTGCATGACATTTGTGCAGAAACTTATTAAGTTATTTTAGTGGAGTTTATGGACCATGCTGCACGGCCTCGTGGAGCTGGAAACATCTGGAAGGTTCTGGAAGCTCGGGTTCTTCTCAAAGTGGAAAAAACAGCCCCAGATATTCGTTTAAAGAGCCGGGATTCTGCAAAATCGACTTTTCTCTCATGTTCCAACTCTGTTCCTCATCACAAACCGTCCCAAGAGGTTTAGACTCCTCCGTGCATGTTTGAGTCATCTAGTGATCTCTCCCAGGCCCTATTCAAACCGTCCTTTCAGTTAGCAGTACGAGTCTGTGCAAGGCTCCGCCCACACGACACACGATGTGATAAGCAGGAGTTTCATTATTGCGATGCACAACAAATGTGATAGTGCTCTGAAGGGGGAGTGTTTTAGGGCCGAGAGCAATGAAAATGAAACTTATAAACCATGTGAGTCTGTTGTTTTGGGCGAACAGAACATTTTCCAAACCATAAAAGGAACATGGAGACGTGACTCGCTCAGAGCAGAACGTCTCTCCTCTGTCTTCATCGCCCACAGACGGAAAGAATCAAATATAAACCCCTAAAATAAAATAAAAGTTTGATTGACAGCTGAGTGATCCTGAAGAGGAGCGGGGCCCATCAGCTGCAGGCGGCTCAGATCAGGGGCCCTTCACTCACAACAAACCTGGGGCCGTTCACACATTAAATGTTAGAATATATTTATTTTGGCCCCAGGACGGCGCTCGCTCCCCACGGGAAACTCTCACGCCCCCTCGCCTCCTAACCACGCCAAGCCACGCCCCCTCGCCTCCTAACCACGCCAAGCCACGCCCCCTCGCCTCCTAACGACGCCAAGCCACGCCCCCTCGCCTCTTAACGACGCCAAGCCATACCCCCTAACGACGCCACGCCCCCTAACGACGCCACGCCTCCTAACGACGCCACGCCCCCTAACGATGCCACGCAACCTAACGACGCCACGCCCCCTAACAACGCCATGCCTCCTCACGAAACCATGCCTCCTAACCACACCACGCCCCCTCGCTCCCTAACAATGCCACGCCCCCTCAGAACATTTCCGTGACGACCACAGACTGTGATGGACGTATAAATGGACGTCTGTAACCCTCTAACCGCCGCGGTCTGAACAGGAAGTGTTCATGGGCGTGAACGGGCTCCACGGACTCGTAAAATACCAAATAAAAGAGTTTCAATGAACCAGTCGCCTTTAAACGCCGCGTGCAGGTTTATATTGTGATCAATAATCGCCGGTTCCAAATCATCGCTGAGTCTAATGTAATATTAAATAAACGTCTGCGTGTTGTGGGAGGGTTTTTATTATTTTCTGTTAATTCAGGAGTCGTTTTCAAATGTGAGGAAACTTCTCGCTCTGTAGATATTTAGTTGTAACATTTCAACTGAACGAGCCGAGTCTTTGTAGAGTCGCCAACAAAAAACTGGAAGAACAGACGACGCTGCTGTGAATATTTTGAAGTGTCGTAAAAAAAGAAAGAAAAACAACACAACACAGCGGCAGGAAATGGAAGCAGCCAAAGATGTTCATCTTCTATACTTTAACTTCTTGGTTCTTTTTAAAGACAGTAAAGTGTGTTTCCCTTGTTGACATGTTTCAACACCGGTGACGCTTCTGAAGAAGCAGCAGCAGCTGAAACATGTCAACAGTGTAAACACACTTTACTGTATTGTCTTTAAAAAGAACCCAAGAAGTTAAAGGAAATGGAAGGAGTTTTTAGGAGTTTTGGTCAAATGATTTGAGTTTGTCGATTAGGAGGGAGCAGTGATGTGATCGTAGCTGCTGCGGCGTCGGAGGAAAGTCGTGGTAAACGGGTGAGGAAAAACAGAGGACGAGGAGGCAGGACATGGTATAAAAACAGTAAATTATTGTCAGACTGGTTAAAAGAATTTAAGGAATTAATCTCAAATAAAGGCCTGGTCTGTGAAGTGATTGAAACTAATAAAGATCCCGGATATTATTTGGTATTTTACGATGTGGAGCCTGTGACTGTGGAGCCTGGACGCTGTGGTGTCGTCGCGTCTTTAAACTGTCTGTGGTCGGAGCTGAAAATCAGAACTTTCGTTGAACTTGTCGTTGGCGTTTCTCCGTCCTTTTAGATTTAACGTTTCCAGACCTCAGACTCGTGACGCTGAGGTCTGAAACTCTGAATCACGTCTTTGTTTTTTCCACTTTGAAAATGTCCCGTTTCAGATTTCCAGATTTGAATCTTTAAAGTTTTTATTTTTATTTGAGAAGTGAGATGTTTAGCTCCACAGTGACCTCTAGTGTCTGTCCTGTGTAAATACAGCTCTGCCTTTTGAAGGAAACAAACTCGGCCCACGTCAGACGTCAGACGCTCCAGCACGACTCTGGAGGTTATGTTTAGGCCAGACCTCTGACCCCTGACCTCTGACCTCTGACCCCTGACCCCGTCCTAATCCAGAATAATCCAGAATAATCTCTAACTCCATCATCATCTTCAAATGTCCCATAATCCTCTGCTCTCTGATGTTCTCATGTGGTTTCCTGGAGTCGTGTTTTGTTTCTTCTCTCAAACTGAAAAAAACACTCCACACAGTTCCACCTCGTGATGTCATCGTGTGGTGACACAGGAAGTGCTCCGCTGTGTTTTTAAACTCCACACACCTTCACTAGAATCACCTGGATCATTTCAGCGCTGGAGTCGCCCGACTCGACTCAACTAAAGGGAAAAGGAGCTGAGAACATAAAAAAAAACGACCACTTCATGACATCACAAGGTGGATCAGAGCGCTTGGAGCTTTGCAGATGTTACAGACTCAGAATAAAGAAACACTCAAACATGTGTGACCGGCCACGTTTACATGATGTTTTTAATTTCCACATTAATTGTTCTGAATTAAAATCTTCTCCTTGGAGTTTTCGTGGAAATAATAATTCTGAATTGAGGTTTTACGCAGAAAACTCGTTAAATCTCCTTTATTTAATTGGGCTCAGCGTCTGGGATCGTCCGGGTCGTGTCAGAAGAGCCTCACGACGAGTATGAACGACCGGGATTATTTTTTAAGAAGAAGAAACGTGAAACATGATCCAGGAAGAAATTCATTCAGCTTTAAAATCTGAATAAACCAAACACTTACTACAGAATTAAGATTAATTCTGAGTCATCATTTTCATTAAGAATTAAGTGTTTACATGAACTTTTTAAAACAAATTCAGTTTTATTCAGAATTAAATCTCTCATATAAACGTGGCAAAAGAAACAAAACACAGCTCCAGCTCTGTTTTTGAGGGGAAACATCAGAACAACAGAACATCAGAACAACAGAACATCAGAACAACAGAACATCAGAACATGGTTTACAGCTCAGACTTTGATTCTGGAGCTTTTAGTTTCCATGACCTTCTATGACTCCAGAGTCGTTCTGTGGACAGAACTCCAACAAACTTTCACTTTTGTTTCAGAACGTTTTATTGTTTTAATGTTATGAGTCGTTTTTGTTGAAGCTGAAGTCTTAAACACAGATCTGGACCTCTGAGGTTTTAAACACGTTTGTGAAACTGGACGAATCGTGGCAGCTTTTCTGTTCCTCCCGACGTTGACGCTGATGAGATCAGCCGCTTCTGTTTGACAATCAAATCAAAAGTGTTTCCCAGATTCACGTCTCTGGAGGAACGTGCCCCAAAACCCTGAAACCCGAGTCCCCGAAACCCCGAGTCCCCGAGTCCCCGAAACCCGAGTCCCCGAAACCCCGAGTCCCCGAAACCCCGAGTCCTTGAGACCCTGAGCCCCCGAGTTCCCGCGTTGCTGCTGCCAATGCTAATGCTAAAAACATTAGCTCCCTGAAGCTAACCTGAGCTAACATGCTAAAGCCTGGAGCGACTAAACCTGTGGACCCGGGACTAGACCAGACTAGACCTGGTCTGCTGCTCTGTGGTCCCACGCTGGTCCCCCTGTAGACCCTCTGTAGTCCTGGTTTAGCCCCTGTCCTGGTTTAGTCCCGGTTTAGTCCCGGTTTAGTCCCGGTCTTGTCCCGGTTTAGTCCCGGTCTTGTCCCGGTCCCGGTTTAGTCCCGGTTTAGTCCCGGTCTTGTCCGTTTAGTCTAGTCTAGTCCGGTCTTGTCCCGGTTTAGTCCCGGTTTAGTCCCGGTCTTGTCCCAGTTTAGTCCCGGTTTAGTCCCGGTCTTGTCCCGGTTGGCGGCGCTGGTGGTGTTGTGTGTTTTTGCTGCTCTGTTTCTGTCCTGTATTAACAGATGTAATAATATTGTCCTAATATTCTGTCATATTGAAGTTGTGTGTTATTTTTGTGTGTTACATTTGTGTGTGTGACGTTATTAAACCAAACCTGAGCTCAGACCGACTCCCGCCTTTTGTTTACAGCGGGTTAGCGGTTAGCGGTTAGCAGGTTAGCAGGTTAGCAGGTTAGCGTGCTAGCGGGTTAGCGGTAGCGGGTTAGCAGGTTAGCGGGTTAGCGTGGTTAGCGTGTTAGCAGGTTAGCGTGCTACAGTTTGTTTTCTTCCTTTCATCACCAGAACAGTTTTTTATTCCACATGAAACAGACACAGAATCGACAGAATCTTTTGACAATTTTCAAAAAGTCAAATCCAGAAGAGCTGAAACTGTCGTCTTAGTCACGAAATGTCCCACAGAAATGTCCCAGAGCCACAGACGCTCACGTCCTGGAAGTACATTCTCCATCATTTTCCCAGACACTTTCCAAAATATTCACATATTAAGAACTCAAAGACATCGAAGAATCAACTGAATCGGCCTTTGCCTATAGACGAGTTTGAGCTGACGTCATTGTTATTAAAAGCCCGCGTTGCTGATGGGAAATATTTTAGTCAGAGGCAGAAACACGGTAGCATCAAACACAGTGTGTAACCTCATGTATTTCTCCTGATAATGGTAAATTCCTGCTGCATTATCAGATAGAAACACGGAAGAAAATGTTTTTTCTTATTCTGAGAGAAAAGAACCACTAACGGTGAATTAAACGACTTTCAAACGTCCGCAGAGCAAACGTAGAAGATCCTAACAAACCGTGGACTCAACAAGTTCAACAACACATCCAGACTCTTGGAGGTTTTCATCTTTTCTGCTGTGAATGGCCCAGGAGTTTCCACCAAGTCATTGTGGATGTCGCCCAAGTGAATATTTGTCCAGGGAGTTGGAGATTCTGACCAGAAGTTTGGTTTGGTCCAGGTTCTGTCGGGGTTGAAAAGGGAGATTTGTCGTCCGTCGATGTTTATGACCAGTTTGTGGTCAGATGGTCTTGGGTCGTCTGCCGTTAGAGTGGATCAATAACCGGGATCAATACCCTTTACGTGTTTTCTCGCTCCGTCCGTCATGTTCAATTAGTGTTTCTTGCCACCGACCAAAATAATTCCCAGGATGCAACACGCTTTTGTCAACAATGAAACTGGCCTATTGTCATAAAATTATGAGGTCAATTAATAATAATAAAATAATAATAATAAAAACATTTTATCAGGTGTCGTTCTGGACGCTCACAGTCGCCTCACAACAACATAAACAAGTGAAAAACTGTTAAAACATCGAGTTAAAAACAGTAAAAGTGGGTCAGTATTTTAATTAATTAATTGTGTTCAATTGATCTTTAATAATCTAAAATTACAGATGTCAGTTTCTACGTGAACATGAGAAACACCAGGACCCGTGCACGTCCTGCTGTTCCCGGGTTCTTTGGTTCTTTCTGAAACAGGAGCTGGTGTGTTCCTCGTCTGTACAAACTGGAGACACGAGCGACGTTCAACGCACTCGTTTTACGTCCAAAAACAGATTTGGTGAAATGCTTCAAGAACTTTTTCCTAATTTAAGTGTCAAAGTTGAAAAGTTTGATAAACAGATGTAAATAAAAGTCCAGGTTGAGTTCCTCAGAGCAGATCCGACAGAACCTTCACACTCGGAACGTTTTTATGAGTCTGTGGAAAAGTGAAAGAGAAATGTACTTCCACCTCCAGCGGCGCCGCTCGACTCTGCTCCGTCTGACACGGGAAAAGAAAGACGAGTTTACCAGAGTTTATGTTAAAACAAACCTCCACCTCCCAGTGTGACTCCACCTCCTCCTCCAACTCCTCCACTCCTCTCCTCTCCACCTCCTACTCATCCTCCTCCACCTCCTCCTCCACCTCCTCCTTCCTCCTCCACCTCCTCCTCCTCCTCCTCCACCTCCTCCTCCTCCTCCTCCATCCTCCTCCTCCCTCCTGTCCCATTTTTCACCTTTGACCTGTTCTGCTCTAACTCTGCCGTTTCTCTTTTTCCATCTTCTCTTTCTATTTCTCCATCTCCATCTTCTCTCTTTTCCTCCTCCCTTCTCTTTTCTGTCTCTCTTCTCCTCCATGTTCTCCATCCTTCTCTTCCCTCTCTCTCTTTCCTCCTCTCCCTCTGCTTCTCCATCCTTCTTCTTCTCTCTTAAAGGGGCAGCACCCGTTCCAGTTGGCTCGGAAGTAACCGTTTGTCCCCCGGGATCGGAGCCCCGTTTGTGCCTCTGACGCCTCTGGAGGTTTGACCCCTGACCCCGTGACCTGGAGGTTTGACCCCTGACCCCGTGACCTGGAGGTTTGACCCCTGACCCGTGACCTGGAGCTGGAGGCGGTGTGTGTGGGAGCGTGTGCAGCGGCGCCCCCTGTGGGACCCTCTGTGTTTGGTCCGAGTCTGAGTCTGGAGAAACGCTTCACGTGGACTTTGTGAGCGATGTTCAGCCTCAGAGCGACGTCCCGAAAGTCGATTTGTAAATATTCATCCTGAGTCCGTAGAGTTTTTTTTTTTTTTTTGTATATTTTAGACTTTTGAATTCATGGAACAAACTGTAACCCGTTGATTTCTTAGTGTTTTAAACTCGTGTAAATATTCTTGATGTAACGTGAGCGACGTTTTGGAGCAGCAGATCGTTTCTGCGTCAAAGCTCCACGAGACTTTATGTTCACACGTGGGTCTGTGGGGCTGGAGGCCACAGGAACTTCTGGAGATGAAGAACTCACACGACAAACATCTGAAAATTATTAATCACTAAAGTGTTCAGTCTCCCACAAACTCCAAACATCTCACTCCAGAAACTCCTCAAATCTGACTCCAGACCTTCTCACGTCTCACACACACAGATTCCGTCGACTCGATCGGTCTGGTGGACTCCAGCCCCACAGCCGCAGAGATCAGGATCGATCAGACCGCTGCTCTGACAGGTGACGTCTGACAGGTGATACTCCTGTCACTCTGCGCCTGTCACATGGTCCAATCAGAAACTTCAGAGCTGCAGCTTCGTTTTCGTCTCCAGGTCTCAGAGCCGACGCCTTGAAGAGACGAACGTTTAACCACAAAGTCAGAAAATCAGAACGGGAAAATGTGCAGGTACTTTTCAGACTAAACCAGAGTGATCCAAGTGTCAATCATTCAGTCCTTTTTCAAAATAAAACCAAAAATAAGAAAGCGAAAAAACCCAACTATTTTCTTCATTATTTGTCTCCAAAACCAAAATGAAAAAAACAGATAAAGATTAATTTTTCAATTTTCAATTTTGTGTTTGAATGAAAAATGGAAAAAACTGATAACGGACTGAACCAGGACTAAACCAGGACTGAACCAGGACTGAACCAGGACTAAACCAGGACTAAACCAGGACTAAACCAGGACTGAACCAGGACTAAACCAGGAATGAACCAGAAGTGTCGGGGCAGGCCCAGAAGTACGGGGGATCAGGACCGAGACCGGGACCAGAGCGGGACTTAGACCTTAGTCTAAGTCTCAGGACTTAGTCCTATTTTAGTCCTGGTTTAAACCTGGTTTAGACCTGGTTTAGTCCTGGTTCAGTTCTGTTTTAATCCTGGTTCAGTCCGTTATCCCTTTTTTCAATTTTTCATTTAAACACAAAATCAAAAACTCAGAAAATGAATCTTTATCTGTTTTTTTTTTTTTCATTTTGGATTTGGAGACAAATAATGAAGAAAATATTTGTTTTTTTTCTTTTTTTTCTTATTTTTGATTTTATTTTGAAAAACGATTGAACGAACGACACAGATTCAGTATTTCTCAGTAACCTTAGATCTTCGAACCAGGTGAGTTTTAAACGACTCCGTCTCTGTTTAACCTGAGACGAGTCGACACAGAAAAACAAAAAACTTTCTCGTGTCGATTTGTTTTGAATCTGATGAAACAGGAAGTGACATCACACTTTACGGCTGGAGCTCCACATTGACGCCGCTCTGATCCCGGAACGACGACGTTTTCCATCATTTTCCCACAGACTTTTCCTCCACGAACAAACTCGAGGCTGTTTTAATCCAAAATCACATTTAAACTCGAGGCTGTTTTAATCCAAAATCACATTTAAACTCGAGATTCAGCGACGTGTTTTAATCACTCAAAGGTTTAGAAAGTTTGAAATAAAAGTTCAGTTCTGATGCACGTTTTTTATAAGAATCGTTTTCGTGAAGTCAATGGGAAAGTGAAGGTGAGACGTTCCACTGGAGCCAGGGGGCGCTGCTGAGCTCCACAGTTCAACATCTGAAACATCCGACTGAAGCTTCTGAAACTCACGATCCTGATCTCCGTCTGAGTTTGTTTTTCGCCGCAGACGAGTTCTGTGGGAAACTGTTTCATTTGATTTTGAAATGTTCCTTTAACCTTTAAGAGTTTATTGATTTTGTATAAATATATTTGACTAGTTTCTTTGAGTTTGAGATAGAAAACGGTGCCAGTCCAGTTTTTGTAAATCCTCTGTAGAACCATGTGACCTGCAGTGACGCACACACTTTAACCTTTAACCTTTAGTGTTATTTTATTTAAAGGGACGTGTACTCAGACGTGAAGCTAAAAACCTGTTGTGTCCAGTTTGGAAAAGAGTTTCACCTGCACCTGATTCAGTAAAAAAGACGGGGGTTTTTTTGTTTTGTTTTTTGGTCAAAGTCCAGGTTTTTGAACGTTCTCCCGTGTTCTGCCGTTATAACGCCTCAAAAACCTGCGTGAAGAGAAAGTTCTAGAGTCTTCCATGCATGTTTGACAAATCTAGTGATCTCTCCTGGGCCCTACACTGCAAAAAACAACGTCTAGGTAAAGTTAAAATGACTTAAACTAAGAACATTTTATTTTATTTGAGTCGATTCAACTTGACAAGTCAAATTCCCATGTTTTTTGGACGATAAGTGGCACCAGCCAAAAAAGATGTAACGAAGAAGGAAAAAACAATAGGTTTTATTTCTTGTTTTTAGTGCAAAAAGTTTTTATTTTTCTGATTTTCTTAAAGGTTGTATGGAGGATTTTTTTGTTTGTTTGTTTCAAATTGTCAATGAAAGTTTAAAATACCAACAGAGACGCAGCAGCTTTGGAATTATGATGATCAAAACAAAAAAAGAATGAAAATCCATCAACTGTGGACGTGTTGAGGCCAAATAAACATCAGCCAATAGAAAACGAGGCTCCCTCATTTTCTATTGGCTGTCAGGTTGTCAATCAAGCTCGCTACGTTTCTAGTGTAACTGACTCGTCGGTGCGCGGGGATTATGTGGTTTATGCAGCGGTTCTTAGAGGCTTTTTCGAACTGTAGTTTCCTCGCATTTCGCACAAATATTGTTCTGAATCCACGACCAGTTCGCTGCAAAAGAAAGTTGTTTTTTGAGGTCGCTGAAAGACGAAGAGAAGGAGAAAAGGAGCGAAGACAAACTGAGGTGATTCTTGGAGATTCTTCCAGCGACGGAGCGAACGAAGCAGACGAAGAATCTAAAAACTGACATGTCGGTCGATAAGTTTCTTCTATACAGGAAACTTCAACAGTGATTCTGAACGTGCACTGGATGTAAACAAACGTGATTTCTAGAGTCAGGAGCACAACAAACACAAACGCCGCAACAAATACAAACGCGACAACACAACAAAAGCCACAACACATTAAAAAGCCACAACAGAAGTGACTGCGGGACTCGATTTTCCGACGGACCGATCAAGCGGCAAGTGAAGAAGAAGAACTACAACGTGAAACGAATAACGATAAAACAATAAATGACTTTTACTTACGTTTCCAACTTCTCCGTTCCTTTACTTTTCACGTTGTAGTTGTTCTTCACTTGCCGCTTGATCGGTCCCGCGGTCACTTCTGTTGTGGCTTTTGTGTTTGTTGTGGCCCCTCTCGGCTTCCGTACAGGAGGCGGGAGGAGATGTTTCTACTGAGGAAGCACATGCACAACATTTGAAAAAGGACCGTCGCTGTATTTCTCTTCCCTTAAAAAAAATCCTCTATTCAACCTTTAGACGGATTTTCTGATTTTAAGTACGAAAAGTCTTGTTCCGTTGGTGAATCATTTTGCTTCTTAAGTGAAATTAACTCAAAACTTTCCTAATTCAAGTCATTTTAACGAGGCTAGACTTCAGTTTTTTGCATTTTATTCAAACCCACGTGACAATTCTCCATAAATTTTTCAAAAACCGGACACACGTGGAGACGAAAAGACGAGAAAACTCCACGGTAAAAGTAAAACTCCCGTCTTTACTCGAGTCTGAATCAGCGTGTGCAGGTTTTTCTTTTCTGCACAGTGAGTCATTCTTGTCACTATTTCGTCTGTTTAAAGCTCCTCTCCCTGCAACTCCGACGTTCCCGTGTGGAGAAATGTTCCGCAGCGAGGCTTTATTTAACCCTGTTCCTGAAGCTCCGGCGATTGTTTTTAACCTCGTTTAAAGTCGCCCACAGCCGGAAACACTCACGTTTTGTTTAGACGAGCTCGGGATGTTTCTGGGTTTTCAGTTGTTTCCCAAATTTTTCCGTAAAAATCCAAAGTTGTGGTGAAAAGTCCGGAGCAGAGGACAGGAGCTTTACTCAGCGAGGAGGCAGCAGACGTTCCTCAGACGCTGGAGTCGTGAAGTTTTATTCTGAGGGACTCGTTTCTCCGTTTATTTTTCCTTTAAGTCCTTTTCTTTTCCTCTTTTAGAATCATTCCCGCTCCGTTGTCTCTTTTCCGTCGGTTGTGTTTGTTTTACACTTTTGTTTTTGTTGTTTTTTGGTGTCGTCTCTGAGATGAGGCGGAGCTGCAGAGGGGAACCCAGATCTAACTGCTGTATTTTTTTTTATTTTATATTTCTGAGGAATTCTCCAAAACGAACTGAGTCATGAATGAAATCGTGTTCAAACTGCCCCCGGAGGACGCCACGGGAACTGCAGCCACGGCGCTCACAGTGGGGATTATTATATTTGCACATCACGTTTATGGGTTTATTTGACAGATTTATCGGCTGTTCTCCTCAGATGTTTCTCCAGGTTCTACTCGTTTCTTCTCTGACCTTCTGAAGTTTATTTGGACGGATTCGTGTTTGAGGAAACTTTAATCTCCTGTTTTCAAGACGCAATTTGGTCGACAAAACAAAACTGGTTCAGTCCTGGTTTAGTCCTGGTTTAGTCCTGGTTCAGTCCTGGTTTAGTCCTGGTTTAGTCCTGGTTTAGTCCTGGTTTAGTCCTGGTTCAGTCCTGGTTCAGTCCTGGTTTAGTCCTGGTTCACGTTGTTCGTTTATCCGTCGTCACGTTCACACTTCAAGCCTCGAGTCTTTGATTTCGTTTCACGTGTTTGACTTGGTGAAATCAGAAATCATCAGATCGTCTGCGTCGACCGACGTACGAACACCAACACAGACCATAACTTCTGTGATTGTTCGTCTCTAAACGCATTTCCTGTTCTCCACTTTCCCGCTTCATTTTGTAACAGGAACATCAGTTTTAAATCGTCGCCTCCTGGTGTTGTGGAGGGGAAATACTTCACAGCGCAGAAACGTATAAACCTATAAACAGATCCATAAATCAATAACGACAGCGATGCAGAAATATAATTCAACCTTTATTGTTGTTTATCTTCTGTCAGTGACTCTACAGACGTTTAGTAACATCACCGACCACCACGACACCGTCTACCGACCACCACGACACCGACACACCACCGACACACGACACACCACGACACACGACACCGACCACGACACGACCACCACGACGACCACGACACGACCACCGCGACACGACCACCACGACACCGACACCACGACACGACCACCACGACACCGACCACCACCGACACCGACCACCACGACACCGACCACCACGACACCGACACACGACACCACCACGACCACCACGACACCGACACCACGACCACCACCACGACACGACCACGACACGACCACCACGACACGACACGACCACCACGACACCGACACCACCACGACACGACACCACCACGACACGACCACCACGACACCGACACACCACGACACCGACCACGACACGACCACCACGACACCGACACACCACCACGACACGACACCACCACGACACGACACCACCACGACACGACACACCACCACGACACGACACCACCACGACACGACACCACGACACACCACCACGACACCACCACGACACCGACCACCACGACACGACCACCACGACACCGACCACCACACACGACACCACGACACGACCACGACACACCACGACACCGACCACCACGACACGACCACCACGACACCGACCACCACGACACGACCACCAGCACCCATAGGCAGTAATACAGACGCACCAAAGCTCTAAACAAAAGTGAAACCAGTTCACACTAAACGTGACACTGGGCACAGACATCGTGGAATCTGTCTCAAGATTCTTGCTCCGTCTCTGTGTCCGTGTGCGTCGCAGGCAACGTCTTCGAACCTCCAAGTCCGGTGAATGATCGAACGCACCAAGTTTTCGAACGCTGAAGTCGTCGCACTTGTTTCTTTATGAAGTTGTTTTAGATCAAAATTGAGATTTAAAATGTCACAGAACAGAATTAGAACTGGGGTCAGGGGTCAGAGGTCAGAGGTCAGAGGTCAGGTCAGGTTGGGCAGATTTAAAGAACCAAACGTTCATTAAAATGATGAGTATTAAAACTCATGGTTTTAATCTCCAGACTCGACAAACGTTGAGAGTTTTCTTCGTCTCTTGGCTGCAGTTCCTCTGGTGTCCTGTGGGGGCGCCTCTGCTGCAGTTTCTGTTTTGCACAAAACTTTTGTGGCGCTGGTGATTTGTGATTTTATGATTTCTGTTTGAATTTATTTAGCTTTTGTGAATTTGCTTCTATTTTTATTTATAATTTTTTAACCGTTTTTCTGCAGCTACAAAAAAAAAAAAACAAGGGCATAACTTCATATTTCCACAAGGTCTTTATCTGTCGCACTTAAAGCTCCACTGCGGAACATCTCTGACCCGCGTTAGTCCTGGTTTAGTCCTGGTTTAGTCCTGGTTTAGTCCTGGTTTAGTCCTGGTTTAGACCTGGTTTACTCCTGGTTTAGTCCTGGTTTAGTCCTGGTTTAGACCTGGTTTAGACCTGGTTTAGTCCTGGTTTAGACCTGGTTTAGACCTGGTTTAGTCCTGGTTTAGTCCTGGTTTAGTCCTGGTTTAGTCCTGGTTTAGACCTGGTTCCTGGTTTAGGTTTAGTCCTGGTTTAGTCCTGGTTTGGTTTAGTTTTTAGTCCTGGTTTAGTCCTGGTTTAGACCTGGTTTAGTCCTGGTTTAGTCCTGGTTAGACCTGGTTTAGACCTGGTTTAGGTCCTGGTTCGGTCCTGGTTTAGACCTGGTCCTGGTTTAGTCCTGGTTTAGACCTGGTTTGGTCCTGGTTTAGTCCTGGTTTAGACCTGGTTTGGTCCTGGTTTAGTCCTGGTTTAGTCCTGGTTTAGTCCTGGTTTAGACCTGGTTTAGTCCTGGTTTAGACCTGGTTTGGTCCTGGTTTGGTCCTGGTTCAGTCCTGGTTCAGTCTCGGTGGTCAGAGGAAAGTTCCGCAGTGGGGCTTTAAGTGTGGAACATGGATCTGTTTTAGACGAAGGGCATTTAAAGGAGCTGGACTCGGAGGGAGCAGCGTCTCCGCTCCGAGTCCCGTGGACGAGACAAACCCCAAACTCTCCGTCTTTGAGCTGCAGCTGAACGACGTCGTGGAAAAGAAAAGTTTCTCTTAGGCTCAAAGTGTTTTTCTGATTTAAAGAATCATCGACGTTTAAAGGAAAAGTGTGGCCTTCACCTGGAGACAGACACACGTCCAGGTTCTTCTCAAACACGTCCAGGTTCTTCTCAAACACGTCCAGGTTCTTCTCAAACACGTCCAGGTTCTTCTCAGAACACGTCCAGGTTCTTCTCAGATACACGTCCAGGTTCTTCTCAACACGTCCAGGTTCTTCTCAGATACACGTCCAGGTTCTTCTCAAACACGTCCAGGTTCTTCTCAGAACACGTCCAGGTTCTTCTTAGACACACGTCCAGGTTCTTCTCAGTACACGTCCAGGTTCTTCTCACATAGGTTCACACACGTCCAGGTTCTTCTTCAGACACACTCCAGGTCCAGTCCAGTTTCTTAGACTTCTTCTTAGACACACATCCAGGTTCTTCTTAGAGTACACAGTCCAGACACGGTTCTTCTCAGATACACGTCCAGGTTCTTCTTAGACACACATCCAGGTTCTTCTTAGACACACGTCCAGGTTCTTCTTAGACACACGTCCAGGTTCTTCTTAGACACACATCCAGGTTCTTCTTAGACACACATCCAGGTTCTTCTTTCCAGGTTCTTACACACGTCCTTAGGTTCTTCTTAGACAGAGACACACATCCAGGTTCTTCTCAAACACACGTCCAGGTTCTTCTTAGACACACGTCCAGGTTCTTCTTAGACACACGTCCAGGTTCTTCTTAGACACACATCCAGGTTCTTCTTAGACACACACGTCCAGGTTCTTCTCAGATACACGTCCAGGTTCTTCTCAGTCTCAGTTCATGGTCAGGCCTCACGTGGAGCTCAGAACCTCCGTCACGTTGAGGTTCATTCTGCTTTCTTATCACATCAAACATTTTTGTAATTAAAGAGAAAGTTCTTACGCTGAAAAACAAAGATCTCCTCCATGTATGTTTGAGTAATCTAGAGATCTCTCCTGGACCCTCCTTACAGTACGAGTCTGTACGAGGCTCCGCCCACAAGCTCCCGCACGACAATCCTCCAAAAACGCACAAAAACACGACACAAACCTGAACACGGCGACTGGACAAACCTGACGTGACCTGCAGGAGCTTCATCGGTGCGACGCTCTGAAGGGGGAGCGACTCAGCACAGAGAGCAAAGCGAGGGAGGGACGAAAATGAAACTCATGAAAACACGTGAATCTGTTTTTTTTCTTTTTCGTAACACGGAGGATCGAAATTTTGTAGAAATCGTTCAAAGCGACGTCCTCCTTCAGAACGTCCCTGAGCCCGTGATGTTCCTGCAGGAGAAGGTAAAGTTCCACACTGTTCCTTTAAACGTTGAGATGTTCCTTTGGCGTTTCCTTTGGTGGTTTTTTTTTTGGTGTTTCCTGTTTCCTGTGTGGAGTTGGGGCATTATGACGCTGCATGATCTTTTCTCTTTTGTGTTCGGAGTCTGAACGACAATGACGATGATTCTTCTTCTTCTTCTTCTTCTTCTTCTTGTGTTTTTGATTCTGTGTTTGACTCGAGGTGTAAAAACTTTCCCACAATTTGTACTTTTTATATCACCGCAGGCAGCTGTCGCCAAAACACAAACTCAAACTTTATTTTATTATGAAATCCTCCTGATTCTCAATAAAAAAACACTTTTCAACTCGACGCGGGTGTTTGCTTTTTTGTTTTGTTTTTCTTGACCAGGTTCTGCTCCGTTTCAGTTTCAGTTTCAGTTTCAGTTTCAGTTTGTTCGAATCACGAGTCGTTTTCTGTTTCCTGGAGAATCCAAACAGAACCTCTGTGACCCCAGAACTCCTGACCCAGAACTTGGAGCTCTTGACCCCAGAAAATTTGTGACCCCAGAACTTGTGACCCTAGAACTCCTGACCTCAGAACTCGTGACCCCAGAACTGTGACCCCAGAACTTGTGACCCCAGAACTTGTGACCCCAGAACTTGTGACCCAGAACTTGTGACCCCAGAACTTGTGACCCCAGAACTCGTGACCCTAGAACTCGTGACCCCAGAACTTGTGACCCCAGAACTTGTGAGCCCAGAACTTGTGACCCCAGAACTTGTGACCCCAGAACTTGTGACCCTAGAACTCCTGACCTCAGACCTCGTGACCTCAGGTTCAGACTGGGACCTTCATGTGGACAGAGTTCTGCTGGAGTCAGGTGTTTGTTTGGGGTAGAACCGTTGTTCTTCGGGGTCTGGGGGGGGAGCAGCTCCATCATCTCGTCTCCGCTGGAGGATCTGATCTGACCTCTGGTGTTTTGGGGGAAACCGGAGGAAAACCCAGACACGAGGAGACGCGGGGATTGAACCCGGAACCTTCTGGCTGTGAGGTGAAAGCCACTCAGAACCAGGACCAGGGTCAGAGGTCAGAGGTCAGAAGGTTCCACAGAGACTCACACCAGAACTGTTCATTTATGAAGGAGACGGACGGATGACCACCTCTCCTCTCTCTCTCTCTCTCTCTCTCTCTCTCTCTCTCTCTCTCTCTCTCTCTCTCTCTCTCTCTCTCTCTCTCTCTCTCTCTCTCTCTCTCTCTCTCTCTCTCTCTCTCTCTCTCTCTCTCTCTCTCTCTCTCTCTCTCTCTCTCTCTCTCTCTCTCTCTCTCTCTCTTTCTCTCTCTCTCTCTCTCTCTCTCTTCTCTCTCTCTCTCTCTCTCTCTCTCTCTCTCTCTCTCTCTCTCTCTCTCTCTCTCTCTCTCTCTCTCTCTCTCTCTCTCTCTCTCTCTCTCTCTCTCTCTCTCTCTCTCTCTCTCTCTCTCTCTCTCTCTCTCTCTCTCTCTCTCTCTCTCTCTCTCTCTCTCTCTCTCTCTCTCTCTCTCTCTCTCTCTCTCTCTCTCTCTCTCTCTCTCTCTCTCTCTCTCTCTCTCTCTCTCTCTCTCTCTCTCTCTCTCTCTCTCTCTCTCTCTCTCTCTCTCTCTCTCTCTCTCTCTCTCTCTCTCTCTCTCTCTCTCTCTCTCTCTCTCTCTCTCTCTCTCTCTCTCTCTCTCTCTCTCTCTCCTCTCTCTCTCCCTCTCTCCTCCTCTCTCTCTCTCTTTCTTTCCTCTCTCTCACACAGTCACTCTCTCCCTCCCCCTCTCTTTCATTTTTCTCTCTCTCTCTCTCCCCCTTCTCTCGCTATATCTCTCTTTTTCTTACCTCTCTCTCTCCCTCTGTCTTTTTTCTTTCTCTCTCTCCTCCCTCCCTGTCTCTCTCTCTCTCGGTGACGTCGGTGAGAGCTCTTCTTCTTCTTCTTCTCTTCTCTTTTGTGTTTGAGTGTTTGTTTGATCCTCCTCTCCTCCTCCTCTCCTCCTCTATTTGTCTATCCCACCCCATGTTCTCTCCCTCTCTCTCTCTTTTCTCTCTCTCTCTTCTTTTCTTCGGTGATTTACACTCGTTTGTCGTTTGTCTTTTTCCTGTGGATCAGATCTGGTTCATCCCTCGCTCCAGAAGGATTTAAACTGGTCTCTGCCCGGACCTTTTGGACTAAACCAGGACTAGACCAAGACTAGACCAAGACTAGACCAGGACTGAACCAGGACTAGACCAGGACTGAACCAGGACTAGACCAAGACTAGACCAGGACACCAGGACTAACCAGACTGACAAGGACTAGACCAGACTAGACAGGACAGATTTCAAATCATATTTTTTTTTCAGATGATGAAATGTGCAAACTTCTGTCCAGAGGAAAAAGATTCTGAGTCTTGTTGTGGTTCAGTCTGGGTCCTGACCTGGTCTAGACCTGGTCTGGACCCGGTTCAGACCCGGTTCCGACCTGGTTCAGACCCGGTCCCAGACCCGTCAGGTCCATGCTGATCTTTGGAGTCCAGACGATGGGAAACGGTTCAATCAGACCAAGAGCTGAAGATCTCAACCACGACCCAGGTCCAAGGTCAGGACTAAACCAGGACTAAACCAGGACTAAACCAGGACCAGGACTAAACCAGGACTAAACCAGGACTAAACCAGGACTAAACCAGGACTAAACCAGGACTAAACCAGGACTGAACCAGGACTGACTGAACCAGGACTGAACCAGGACTAAACCAGGACTAAACCAGGACTAAACCAGGACTGAAACCAGGACGACTAAACCAGGACTAACCAGGACTAAACCAGGACTAAACCAGGAACCAGGACTGAACCAGGACTGAAACCAGGACTAAACCAGGACTGAACCAGGACTCCAGGTAAATCCGGTCTGTTGCTCAGTCTTCTGAGGAGGCGTGTACTGGAGCTGGAGCTCGAGCTGCGTCAGAAGGACCAGGACTTCAGGACTCGTTTGGACCAACTCCAAAAAGAACTGGACTCGAAAACCTCCCAGATCCACAAACTCCAGGACGCGCTGGGACACCACCAGGGCAGCCAGGTGAGACCAGGACTGAACCAGGACTAGACCAGAACCAGAACAAGGACCAGATCCAGACCCGGGCCAGACTGAACCCGACTGAGTCAGACTAAACCCCTGTCCTAACCAGGACCAAAGCCAGACTAAACCTGGAATAGAAGGACTAAACTCAGTCTAAACTCAGTCTAAACCTCAGGTCTAAACCAGGTCTAAACCAGGTTTAAACTTGGTCTAAACTTGGCCTAAACCAGGTCTAAACCAGGTCTAAACCAGGACTAAACCTGGTCTAAACCAGGTCTAAACCAGGTCTAAACTGAGTCTAAACTTAGTCTAAACCAGGACTAAACCTGGTCTAAACCAGGTCTAAAGGTCTAAAGGGTCTGTTCTCCTCAGGACTCGTTCCCGCGGCGGCGGGTGTTCAGTGCCATTCATCGCGCTCAGAGCAGTTTCCAGCAGGTGGCGCTGGAGGTTCAGCGCCGACTCAGGGCCAAAGACGGAGTCTCCGCTGAACCCACCTCTGAGTCCTTCTGTGGACCCAGGACCGGACCAGAGACCGGACCAGAGACCGGACCAGAGACCGGACCTGGAGCCAGGACTCGGGGATCGACCAGAGCGACGCACAAAGACCCACAGTGAGTCTGAGTTTGTGAAAGTGAAAACCTCAGCAGGTCCTCACAAGTCTCCAGACGAACTCAGGTCAGGAGGTTTGCTCAGCTCAGGTCAGGAGGTTCTGCTCAGGTCAGGAGGTTCTGCTCAGGTCAGGAGTCACATTTATGAGGAACGTTCCAACAGCAGAACAAACGGATCATAAACGTGGAAATAAACACAGAGTAAAAAGTGTTGTGTTCAAATCAACTCTGACAGAGTCAGTTTGAACATTTCCTCAGAGTTTCTCTGAGTCACTCTGTTCTAGAGTTAATTTAACATTTGTGTAAAAGTTCATGAAGTAAAACTGGACCAAAGTTCCTGTTTAACCCAAACCCAGAGTTAAATGAAGGTTTAGAGAGTAAACAGATAACACTTTGTAGAGTTATCCTGATTTAACTCAACAACACACAGAGGAGTTTTATTTTCACACTTTGAGTTAATTTAAGATGAAATTCAGAACAAAACTGGTTCAAACTGGTTCAAACTGGAGGGAGTTTGAAGTGCAGGAGACAAATTAACTCTAAGAGGAGTTGATGAACCCCCATTCAACTTTCAAATAGTTAAAATAACACTTTTTGCGCCGTCGTTTTTGTTTTGGTCGTTTGGAGCTTCAGCTTGGCTCCGCCCACAACACAACGCTGCTCTGTGATTGGTGCGTCGCTCGCTGAGACACAGAGGAAGTTCTGCAGATGTTCTCCAGCTCTGGGTGAAGTTATGACAGGACCAGACTCAGGTCAGACTCAGGTCAGGCTCAGGTCAGAGTCAGGTCAGGTCAGGTCAGGCTCAGGTCAGGTCAGGTCAGGCTCAGGTCAGGCTCAGTTCAGGCTCAGGTCAGACTCAGGTCAGGCTCAGGTCAGACTCAGGTCAGGCTCAGGTCAGACTCAGTTCAGGCTCAGGTCAGGCTCAGTTCAGGCTCAGGTCAGACTCAGGTCAGGCTCAGGTCAGACTCAGGTCAGGCTCAGTTCAGGCTCAGTCAGACTCAGGTCAGGCTCAGGTCAGGCTCAGGTCAGGCTCAGGTCAGGCTCAGGTCAGACTCAGGTCAGGCTCAGGTCAGACTCAGGTCAGGCTCAGGTCAGACTCAGGTCAGGCTCAGGTCAGACTCAGGTCAGGCTCAGGTCAGGCTCAGGCTCAGGTCAGACTCAGGTCAGGCTCAGGTCAGACTCAGGTCAGACTCAGGTCTCAGGCTCAGGTCAGGCTCAGGTCAGACTCAGGTCAGACTCAGGTCAGGTCCTGCTGCTCCTCTTGACACCATCTGGAAAAAAAAAAAAACAGAAAATCTAAATCAGGTGAAAGAAAAACAGGAAAAACTCTCCAGAGATAAAAGATGTTTCCTGTTTTTATTACTGCAGATTTCTGTATTTTAAAAGAATTAATTCAAATTATTTCTGTGGAAACAAACGACATAAAAACTTTTAGTGAAAATCTGTTTCTGAAACTTTATAACGCGCTGAGTTGTAGAAACATTTAGGTTTTTTTTGTGTTTTTGGGGCTGAAATCTTCACTTTGTTTCGTGACTTTTGACTTCATATTTGAGTAAAAACATTATAATTCTAACGTTATAAACAGAGGATGTAAAAGTGGGAGGGAGTTTCCCGTGAGGCCTGTGGGGGGCGCCGCTCTGAGCCGCGTCAGTTACATCAGTTCATTATTAAAACAAACTCAGACTGAATCACAAAGAGACTTTTCACATTCTAATGAGAAACATCTGCATGAAAACAAAGAAGAAGATCTGCACCTTTCATCTGACGCTCTGAAGTGGAGATCAGGAGGAGCACGAGGAGACAGGAGACACGAGAGAGGAGGAGGAAGGAGGAGACAGGAGGAGGAAGGAGGAGACAAGGAGGAGGAAGAAGGAGGAGGAGGACAGGAGGAGGAAGCAGGAGACAAGAGGAGGAAGGAGGAGACAAGAGGAGGAGGAAGGAGGAGGACAAGAGGAGGAGGAGGAGGAGGAGGAAGGAGGAGGAAGAGAGGAGGACAAGAGGAGGAGGAGGAGGAGGAGACAGGAGGAGGAAGGAGGAGACAAGAGGAGGAAGAAGGAGACAGGAGGAGGAAGGAGGAGACAAGAGGAGGAAGGAGGAGACAAGAGGAGGAAGGAGGAGACAGAGAGGAAGGAGAAGGAGGAGGAGGAGACAAGAGGAGGAAGGAGAGACAAGAGAAAGAGGAAGGAGAGACAAGAGGAGGAAGGAGGAGACAAGAGGAGGAGGAGGAGGAGGAGGAAGGAGGACAAGGAGGAAGGAGGAGACAAGAGGAGGAAGGAGGAGACAAGAGGAGGAAGGAGGAGACAGAGAGGAGGAAGGAGGAGGAGGACAAGAGAGGAAGGAGGAGACAAGAGGAGGAAGGAGGAGACAGAGGAGGAGGAGGAGAGAGAGGAGACAGGAGGAGGAGGAGGAGAGGAGGACAGGAGGAGAGAGGAGAGGAGGAGAGGAGGAAGGAGGAGACAAGGAGGAGGAAGGAGGAGGACAGAGGAGGAGGAGAGGAGGAGGACAGGAGGAGGAGGAGGAGGAGGACAAGAGAGGAAGGAGGAGACAAGAGGAGGAAGAGGAGGAGGACAGGAGAGAAAGGGAGGAGACAAGAGGAAGGAGGAGACAAGAGGAGGAAGGAGGAGACAGGAGGAGGGTGGTTGGTGGTGGGTGGAGGTTCTCGTGGGTTTGTTGTTCTCCTGGTCACATGTTCTCTGTTCTCCGTGTAGAACGTGTCTGATGATCACGGAGGCTCTGCTCCTGTCGGGTGGTGGTTGGTTGGTGGTGGGTGGAGGTTCTCGTGGGTCTGGGGTTCTCCTGGTCACATGTTC
>NW_026571404.1:1276077-1282476 GCF_026225935.1 Boleophthalmus pectinirostris | reverse complement strand
CTGGTTTAGTCCTGGTTTAGTCCTGGTTTAGTCCTGGTTTAGTCCTGGTTTAGTCCTGGTTTAGTCCTGGTTTAGTCCTGGTTTAGTCCTGGTTTAGTCCTGGTTTAGTCCTGGTTTTACAGGTGTGTGTGACTCAGCAGGATTTATGACTCTGGAAAATGATGTCATCAAATCAGGACAGATGTGCACCAGGTGTTTCCTGGTTTGTTTCTCAGGTGTGTGTCAGGTGCAGGTGTGTGTCAGGTGCGGGTGTGTGTCAGGTGCAGGTGTGTGTCAGGTGCAGGTGTGTGTCAGGTGCAGGTGTGTGTCAGGTGCAGGTGTGTGTCAGGTGCAGGTGTGTGTCAGGTGCGGGTGTGTCAGTCAGGTGCAGGTGTGTGTCAGGTGCAGGTGTGTGTATGAGTTTCAGATCTCTGTGATTACAGGAAGTCTCCACATGAAACAAAAACTGACACAAAAGTTCAGACTCTTCTTTGTCAGAACTAAACCAGAACTAAACCAGGACTAAACCAGGTCTGAAGTGGGACTAAACCAGGACTAAACTTGGACTAGACCAGGCCTGAATCAGGACAGGATCTTGTGGGTTTGTCCTCCTCCCTCTCACCAGGAGCTTGTGGGTTTGACCTTTGTTCCTCTGCAGATTCTTGAGTCGTGACGCAGCAGATTCTTCAGTTCTGCCGCGGTTCTTATGTAACGTCCAAAACATTCCTGAGGATCTTCAGTTTCAGACGCAGAGCGGAGCAGCTCTGAAGCGGGACCACAGTGTGTGTGTGTGTGTGTGTGTGTGTGTGTGTCTTGGCCAAAATGTAAAATTTAAAAACTGAAATCTGTCAGAAAATGAGTTTAAAGTGTTGAGATGTTGTGTCCAGGCAGAAGATCTTTTTACTGAACAAGTTCTCCTCAAATAATCGACTCTGGACGAGACTGAAGCGTTTGTGCTCAGAGTTCAGGAGCTGGACAATAAGTTTATGAAGCTCAGTTGGAGATAAACAAACTTTTATGGACTTTTACAAATGTTTTTGACCTGATAATAAATTCAAAGATGTTAAATTGTAGAGAGAAAATCTTGAAATTGTTCGTCGTCGTCTTGTGTCACTGAATCTAAAAACAAGTGAAGAGTTGCAGGAGAAACTGGATTGTCGCTTCTTCTTTTAACATTTATTGTATAAATTTAAGATTTTCTGACGGAGTTGAGTCATGGAAGAAAAATATGTGACACTTTTTAACATTATACCCACCGATTCAGAACGAGTAAGTGGATCATAAATCTGAAAACAAGATGAAAAAACCTGATTTAAGTCTTAAAATCTTGGCCAGACCAGAGAAATCCCTGGTCCTGGTCTAGGCCCGGTCTCTCTCTGGTCTCTGGTCTAAACCCGGTCTCTCTCTGGTCTCTGGTCTAAACCCGGTCTCTCTCTGGTCCTGGTCTAAACCCGGTCTCTCTCTCTGGTCCTGGTCTAAACCCGGTCTCTCTCTGGTCCTGGTCTAGGTCTCGGTCTCGGCTCTCTCTCTCTGGTCTCGAGTACTTGGAGCAGGTCTGCAGACTCGTGGAGAAGATCAGTGGACTTCAAAACCTGGTGCTCCATCTGCAGAGACAACTGAGGACCAGAACCCGGACGGACCCCGGACCGGACCGGACCGGCCCTGGACCCTGGACCGGACCCGGACCGGACCCCAGACTGGGAGCAGCTGGTGAGTCTGGTTAAATATGACCAGGCCTTTAGTCCACACACGTTCACTCGGGTTTGGTGAAGGATCTACATGAGCTTGTCTCTGGTTTGGTTCCTGTCACAGACTGAAGCAGCTGCTCCTCAGAGGAACCACAGGCTCCTGTCCCTGAGCTGTGGAGCCAAAACTGAGACTGAAATCTGCACATTTAAAAAGATCTGACTCATTCAGGGGTTCGGTCAAGTGGTAACGGAGGGAATGAAATATGCAGCACTTTTTTGGTCAGTAAATCCAAACAGTGATAACTCTTGGTTCTCACTTACATAATCCTTAACAAACTGGTTTGAATATTTGCTTCATATAGTTTTCTACCATATGGTACAAGATTAGGTTGAAAAACCTCTGACTTTTTGACTCATGAGATTTTTTATTAAGAAAGTTCATGGTAACGGAGGGAAAAGTAACGGAGGGAAAATTGTACAAACAAGTAGAAGGTGCAGGATTTTACATCATTTGTGGCTTTTTTCTTCTGAAAACTTTAATATTACTTCAAAATGAAAGAAACTATTTCTATAAAATATGTCAGTCCTTCCAAGAACATTTTTATCATTTTAAATACTTTTTTTAAAAAAATCCTGTCCCTTCATCAACAGTTCAAAGATGGAATAACACAAGATATGATGAAATACAAACATTTATTTACATGATTTTTGGGTCTTTGAAATTTGGGAAATAATTTTTGTTCCATGTTTCATTCATGGTCTGTTTAAAACAGATGGAACTTTACAACCAAAAATGGAACAGAAAAAAGGTCAACAGTTTGATAAACTAGAGACATATGTATCTGTTCAATACATTTTTATATCAGATGCATCGGTAACACTTTATAATAACTACACATTATTTAGCCTTAATAAAGCATGAACAAAGGCTTAATTAATAATGATTCTTAGTAACTACTTAATTACTGCCTGAATTAGCACTTGCACTTAATTTGCCTGTGCTGTAAATATTTACTCATAATTATTTCATACTTAATTACTCATGAACGAACCATTTGAGCATTTATTAATCATTAATAAACTATGAGAGAATGATTTACTAATAATGTAATACAATGATCATTCAGGCAGCTGTTCTCTGTCAGTTAAGTCTTTCTGAGCTTTTCTAAAGTGAAGACAAATTATCCTTTATTAAACATTTACTAAGTGTGAATCATTATTAATTAAGTCTTTGTTCATGCTTTATTAAGGCTAAATAATGTGTAGTTATTATGAAGTGTCACTGATGCATTAACTTGAATTTTTGGCCTTGTTGTTTACTTCTGTTGGACGTCGCCTCAGACAATTTGTACTTTTTTTTTACTGAAGATGTTTTGATTTGGTTCTTTCAGGATCTGAGCCTCAAGTCAAACCACGTCTCAAACCACGTCTCTGCTCCTCTTTCAGGTTCTCCTCATGAAGCTCTGCACCTGTGGAGCCGCAGACCAGGTCTTCCTCAGAACCCAGACCCAGAACCGGACCGGGTCTCTGGACCAGGATCTCAACCAGGATCTGAGTCGGGACCTCAGGAGCGTCTCAGGGTCGTCTCACCGGATCTACAGGACCAGAGGTGAGGAGGGGAGTCGGGTCATGTGCAGGCGTCGTTGGATTTTTTTTATTTTTCATGTTTTGGTGATGAGAAAAACATGTGAGCGAAGCCCCGCCCCCTCTGCTCTGTTTGGGAAGAAAATGTTTTTTGGAGCCGGAACGAGAAGAGACGGAGAGAAGAGAGGGAGAGAAGAGAGGGAGAGAAGAGACGGAGAGAAGAGAGGGAGAGAAGAGAGGGAGAGAAGAGAGGGAGAGAAGAGAGGGAGAGAAGAGAGGGAGAGAAGAGAGGAAACGCCGAGGGAAAGATAAACCCGAGAGGAGAGAGGGAGGGAGAAGTGAAAAACAGAGGGAAAGATAAAGTCCAGCTGTGAGCGGAGGGAGGACGAGGAGCGAGGGAACGTCCTGATAAACGACAGGAAACAGAGACTGGAAAACAGGTTAGAGGAAAAGAGAGAGAGAGAGAGGAGTGAGGGAACATCCTGATAAACGACAGAAAACAGAAGCTGGAAAAACGGTCAGAGGAAAAAGAGAGAAACACAAAAAAAACAAAAAAACTTTGATGAAACAAAAAAAAAAAAAAGACAATTTCTGAAGTTTCTAAAAGTGTTTTTGTGTTTAGGGAGCGAGAGCGAGAGAGAGAGAGAGAGGAAGAACACACACACCTGCACCGACTACAACCTGCACAGACAGGTGAGACCCTGCACAGACAGGTGACAGACAAGGTGAGACCCTGCACACTTTTTGTGGGCGGAGTCTCGTCCTCTGAGCCTCTGGTCTGTTGAGTCTGATCTCACTTCTTCTTCCAGCTGAGCGACAGGAGCGACAGGAGCGACAGGAGCAACAAGAGCGACAGGAGAAACAGGAGCGACAGGTGCAGCTCGTCCTGGGGCAGAGTCCAGGACTTAGTGACAAGAAACCGGTTCAGATCCCGGTCCAGACTCAGACCTGGGTCCTTCAAGAGCTCCTGTCCTCAACTCCACAGGTGAAACTACAGACCACAGACCACAGACCACAGACCCACAGACCACAGACCCACAGACCCACAGACCACACAGACCCACAGACCACAGACCCACAGACCCACAGACCCACAGACCACAGACCACACAGACCCACAGACCACAGACCCACAGACCCACAGACCCACAGACCCACAGACCACAGACCCCCACAGACACCCACAGACCACAGACCCAGACTCACTGACCCTGTCTCTGTCTGCAGACTGGACCAGGGACCGGACCAGGCCCAGACCCGGAGCTCCATGATCCTCCTGGACCAGAGTCTGGACTCTGGGGTCCAGTGGTCCTGAAGTGTTTGTGTAGAACCTTCATCAGCCAGAACCTGCAGCTCAGACCAGAGTCTGGACCAGACCAGGACTAAGTCTGAGACTGGGTCCTGGTTTAAACTCGTCTGGACTCTGGTTTAGTCCTGGTTAAAACCTGGTTCAGATCAGATCTGGTCCATAAAGGAAAGACTCAGAGAAAACAGAAGCACTTTTTTTAATATAACGTGACATAAACGTCGTTCTTGTGTTCTTGTTGTTCTTGTTGTTGTTCTTGTTGTTCTTGTTTGTTCTTGTTGTTCTTGTTGTTCTTGTTTGTTCTTGTTGTTCTTGTTTGTTCTTGTTTGTTCTTGTTTGTTCTTGTTTTTCTGTTTTTCTTGTTTGTTCTTGTTTGTTCTTGTTTGTTCTTGTTGTTCTTGTTGTTCTTGTTTGTTCTTGTTGTTCTTGTTGTTCTTGTTGTTCTTGTTCTTGTTGTTCTTGTTGTTCTTGTTTGTTCTTGTCGTGTCTGTGACTGGAGCGTTTAGTTCCATTTTAAATGTTTCACTATTTATACTTTTTAAATTGTATTTATTCCCTCTGCTCCTCTAACTGTGTTAAAGTTGTTTTTTGTAAATGTGATTTTTGAGACTTTTATTTTGTAAAACAAACTGAAAAAAGTTTTGTAAATTTCTCCGTTAAAACATCAAAACATGATTTTATTTGTATTTTTTATATTTAACACTCTTGTTTTATATTAAATTATTGTTGTTTTGTATCAAATATATTTTGGAAATAAAAAAGTTTACAGAGTGAAGTGAACGTGACGTGACTGTGGTGCTGGCGCCCTCTGCTGGACGCTCAGTGGAAGTGTGAGCTCTGACACATTTAGTGGGACCAGTGTTTATTTGTGTTTATTTGTGTTTCTTTTATTTATTGTATATTTTGTGAGTATATGTGTGTTTGTCAAGAGCTTTGAAGAAACTCCTCAAACTCCCTGATCTTCTCTTCATGATCTGCTGGATGAAGGGTTTTGTCTCATGACTTTGGTGGAACCTCTGAACCTCTGAACCTTCATTTTCCATCAGATCGTGAAGCATCAGTTTCTTCTGTTCTTCTGTCACACTGGAGTGAAGAACATCAGGACAAACATTTCTTCACTCCAGGACCAAAGACGTCGCCCAAAACTGTTCAGGTGTTTTCTTCACGACTGAACGTTCAGACTGTGAAGCTTCTGAAGGAAAAACAATCATCTACAGGAGCTTCACAACTTCAGCACAAACTTCATGCAGCTTGAGCTGATCTGAAACATTTCCTTTTTCTCCACTTTTCATCCTAAATCATCTTTTGGACGATAAAACCTAAAGCAGCATGAAGTTTATTTCAGGATCAATATTTACATCAAATATGAAACAGAACAAAACATTTAGATTAAATCCCAAATGTTCTTTAAACAGATTTGAGCTTTTTTTTACATCAGTTCACACGTGACATTCGAGTGTTCAGTGTGTAACGTTCTAGAGGAGTCAGGTCTGTGGAGAGGAGAGCTCGATCACAGTAAAAAACACACAAACATCAGTGCAATAAAAACAACACAAAAGTCTCACATACAACAGAGTTTAATACACAAGTGTGTGGAAAAAATGACAAACTTTATGGAATAGAAAAAAACTAATTGGACAAAATATATAAAATAAAATTATAACATTGGGAAAAAGGAAGAATAAATGCGTAAACAATTAGGAAAAAATGATAAAAAAAAATAAAAAGAAATGTTATTTATGTATGTGTATTTATGTATTTATGTTTATTTTTGTTTTAATGAGACAGGGACAGCGCACATTTTTACATGAACCTTAACAGGAGAGAAGAAAAAAAACAACT
>NW_026571404.1:1266077-1271077 GCF_026225935.1 Boleophthalmus pectinirostris | reverse complement strand
CTGTGGGTCTGTGGTCTGTGGGTCTGTGGTCTGTGGTCTGTCTGTGGGTCTGTGGGTCTGTGGGTCTGTGGTCTGTGGTCCTGTGGGTCTGTGGTCTGTGGTGGTCTGTGTCTGTGGTCTTTGGGTCTGTGGGTCTGTGGTCTGTGGTCTGTGGGTCTGTGGGTCTGTCTTTGGTCTGTTGGTGGTCTGTGGTCTGTGGGTCTGTGTGGGTCTGTGGTCTGTGGTCTGTGGTCTGTGGTCTGTGGGTCTGTGGTCTGTGGGTCTGTGGTCTGTGGTCTGTGGGTCTGTGGTCTGTGGGTCTGTGGGTCTGTGGTCTGTGGTCTGTGGGTCTGTGGGTCTGTGGTCTGTGGGTCTGTGGTCTGTGGGTCTGTGGTCTGTGGTCTGTGGTCTTTGGTCTGTGGGTCTGTGGGTCTGTGGTCTGTGGGTCTGTGGGTCTGTGGTCTGTGGTCTGTTGGTCTGTGGGGTCTGTGGGTCTGTGGGTCTGTGGGTCTGTGAGGTGGTCTGGTCTGTGGGTCTGTGGTCTTGGTCTGTGTGGGTCTGTGGTCTGTGGTCTGTGGGGTCTGGGGTCTGTGGTCTGTGGTCTATGGGTCTGTGGACCTGTGGGTCTGGTCTGTGTGTCGTGGGTCTGTGGTCTTGTCTGTCTGTGGTGTCTGTGGGTCTGTGGTGGTCTGTGGGTCTGTAGTTTTCAGGAGTTGAGGACAGGAGCTCTTGAAGGACCCAGGTCTGAGTCTGGACCGGGATCTGAACCGGTTTCTTGTCACTAAGTCCTGGACTCTGCCCCAGGACGAGCTGCACCTGTCGCTCCTGTTTCTCCTGTCGCTCTTGTTGCTCCTGTCGCTCAGCTGGAAGAAGAAGTGAGATCAGACTCAACAGACCAGAGGCTCAGAGGACGAGACTCCGCCCACAAAAGTGTGCAGGGTCTCACCTGTCTGTCACCTGTCTGTGCAGGGTCTCACCTGTCTGTGCAGGTTGTAGTCGGTGCAGGTGTGTGTGTTCTTCCTCTCTCTCTCTCTCTCTCTCGCTCTCGCTCCCTAAACACAAAAAACACTTTAGAAACTTCAGAAATTGTCTTTTTTTTTGTTTGTTTCATCAAAGTTTTTTCGTTTTTTTGTGTTTCTCTCTTTTCCTCTGACCGTTTTTCCAGCTTCTGTTTTCTGTCGTTTATCAGGATGTTCCCTCACTCCTCTCTCTCTCTCTCTTTTCCTCTGACCGTTTTTCCAGTCTCTGTTTCCTGTCGTTTATCAGGACGTTCCCTCGCTCCTCGTCCTCCCTCCGCTCACAGCTGGACTTTATCTTTCCCTCTGTTTTTCACTTCTCCTTCCCTCTCTCCTCTCGGGTTTATCTTTCCTCGGCGTTTCCTCTCTTCTCTCTTTCCTCTCTTCTCTCTCTTCTCTCTCCTCTCTTCTCTCCTCTCTCTCTCCTCTCTTCTCCCTCTCTTCTCTCCCTCTCTTCTCTCCTCTCTTCTCTCCCTCTCTTCTCGTCGTTCCGGCTCCAAAAACATTTTCTTCCCAAACAGAGCAGAGGGGGCGGGGCTTCGCTCACATGTTTTTCTCATCACCAAAACATGAAAAATAAAAGATCCACACGACGCCTGCACATGACCCGACTCCCCTCCTCACCTCTGGTCCTGTAGATCCGGTGAGACGACCCTGAGACGCTCCTGAGGTCCCGACTCAGATCCTGGTTGAGATCCTGGTCCAGAGACCCGGTCCGGTTCTGGGTCTGGGTTCTGAGGAAGACCTGGTCTGCGGCTCCACAGGTGCAGAGCTTCATGAGGAGAACCTGAAGAGGAGCAGAGACGTGGTTTGAGACGTGGTTTGACTTGAGGCTCAGATCCTGAAAGAACCAAATCAAAACATCTTCAGTAAAAAAAAAAGGTACAAATTGTCTGAGGCGACGTCCAACAGAAGAAAACAACAAGGCCAAAAATTCAAGTTAATGATCAGTAACACTTTATAATAACTACACATTATTTAGCCTTAATAAAGCATGAACAAAGACTTAATTAATAATGATTCACGCTTAGTAAATGTTTAATAAAGGATAATTTGTCTTCACTTTAGAAAAGCTCAGAAAGACTTAACTGACAGAACAGCTGCCTGAATGATCATTGTATTACATTATTAGTAAATCATTCTCTCATAGTTTATTAATGATTAATAAATGCTCAAATGGTTCGTTCATGAGTAATTAAGCATGAAATAATTATGAGTAACTATTTACAGCACAGACAAATTAAGTGCAAGTGCTAATTCAGGCAGTAATTAAGTAGTTACTAAGAATCATTATTAATTAAGCCTTTGTTCATTATTAATTAAGCCTTTGTTCATGCTTTATTAAGGCTAAATAATGTGTAGTTATTATAAAGTGTTACCGATGCATCTGATATAAGAAGTGTATTGAACAGATACATATGTACTCGAGTTTATCAAACTGTTCACCTTTTTTCTGTACCATTTTTGGTTGTAAAGTTCCATCTGTTTTAAACAGACCATGAATGAAACATGGAACAAAAATTATTTCCCAAATTTCAAAAACCTGAAAATCATGTAAATAAATGTTTGTATTTCATCATATCTTGTGTTATTCCATCTTTGAACTGTTGATGAAGGGAACAGGATTTTTTTATTTATAAAAATTTTTTTAAATGATAAAAATGTTCTTGGAAGGACTGACATATTTTATAGAAATAGTTTCTTTCATTTTGAAGTAATATTAAAGTTTTCAGAAGAAAAAAAGCCACAAATGATGTAAAATCCTGCACTTCTACTTGTTTGTACAATTTTCCCTCCGTTACTTTTCCCTCCGTTACCATGAACTTTCTTAATAAAAAATCTCATGAGTCAAAAAGTCAGAGGTTTTTCAACCTAATCTTGTACCATATGGTAGAAAACTATATGAAGCAAATATTCAAACCAGTTTGTTAAGGATATGGAAGTGAGAACCAAGAGTTATCACTGTTTGGATTTATTGACCAAAAAGTGCTGCATATTTCATTCCCTCCGTTACCACTTGACCGAACCCCTGAATGAGTCAGATCTTTTTAAATGTGCAGATTTCAGTCTCAGTTTTGGCTCCACAGCTCAGGGACAGGAGCCTGTGGTTCCTCTGAGGAGCAGCTGCTTCAGTCTGTGACAGGAACCAAACCAGAGACAAGCTCATGTAGATCCTTCACCAAACCCGAGTGAACGTGTGTGGACTAAAGGCCTGGTCATATTTAACCAGACTCACCAGCTGCTCCCAGTCTGGGGTCCGGTCCGGGGTCCGGTCCGGGCTCCGGTCCAGGGTCCGGTCCGGGGTCCGGTCTGGGTTCTGGGTCCTCAGTTGTCTCTGCAGATGGAGCACCAGGTTTTGAAGTCCACTGATCTTCTCCACGAGTCTGCAGACCTGCTCCAAGTACTCGAGACCAGAGAGAGACCGAGCCTAGACCAGGACCAGAGAGAGACCGGGTTTAGACCAGGACCAGAGAGAGACCGGGTTTAGACCAGGACCAGAGAGAGACCGGGTTTAGACCAGGACCAGAGAGAGACCGGGTTTAGACCAGGACCAGAGAGAGAGAGACCGGGTTTAGACCAGAGACCAGAGACAGACCGGGCCTAGACTAGGACCAGGGATTTCTCTGGTCTGGCCAAGATTTTAAGACTTAAATCAGGTTTTTCATCTTGTTTTCAGATTTATGATCCACTTACTCGTTCTGAATCGGTGGTAAAATGTTAAAAAGTGTCACATATTTTTCTTCCATGACTCAACTCCTCAGAAAATCTTAAATTTATGCAATAAATGTTAAAAGAAGAAGCGACAATCCAGTTTCTCCTGCAACTCTTCACTTGTTTTTAGATTCAGTGACACAAGACGACGACGAACAATTTCAAGATTTTCTCTCTACAATTTAACATCTTTGAATTTATTATCAGGTCAAAAACATTTGTAAAAGTCCATAAAAGTTTGTTTATCTCCAACTGAGCTTCATAAACTTATTGTCCAGCTCCTGAACTCTGAGCACAAACGCTTCAGTCTCGTCCAGAGTCGATTATTTGACGAGAACTTGTTCAGTAAAAAGATCTTCTGCCTGGACACAACATCTCAACACTTTAAACTCATTTTCTGACAGATTTCAGTTTTTAAATTTTACATTTTGGCCAAGACACACACACACACACACACACACACACACACTGTGGTCCCGCTTCAGAGCTGCTCCGCTCTGCGTCTGAAACTGAAGATCCTCAGGAATGTTTTGGACGTTACATAAGAACCGCGGCAGAACTGAAGAATCTGCTGCGTCACGACTCAAGAATCTGCAGAGGAACAAAGGTCAAACCCACAAGCTCCTGGTGAGAGGGAGGAGGACAAACCCACAAGATCCTGTCCTGATTCAGGCCTGGTCTAGTCCAAGTTTAGTCCTGGTTTAGTCCCACTTCAGACCTGGTTTAGTCCTGGTTTAGTTCTGGTTTAGTTCTGACAAAGAAGAGTCTGAACTTTGTGTCAGTTTTTGTTTCATGTGGAGACTTCCTGTAATCACAGAGTCTGAACCTGCACCTGAAACACACCTGCACCTGACACACACCCGCACACACACACCTGCACCTGACACACACTGACACACACCCGCACCTGACACCTGACACACACCCGCAACCTGACACACACCCGCACCTGACACACACCGCACCTGACCACACCTGACACACACCCCACCTGACACACACTGACACTGACACACACCCGCACCTGACACACACCTGCACCTGACACACACCCGCACCTGACACACACACTGCACACACACCTGAGAAACAAACCAGGAAACACCTGGTGCACATCTGTCCTGATTTGATGACATCATTTTCCAGAGTCATAAATCCTGCTGAGTCACACACACCTGTAAAACCTAAACCAGGACTAAACCAGGACTAAACCAGGACTAAACCAGGACTAAACCAGGACTAAACACTAGGACTAAACCAGGACCAGGACTAAAACCAGGACTAAACCAGGAC
>NW_026571404.1:1260377-1265577 GCF_026225935.1 Boleophthalmus pectinirostris | reverse complement strand
GGACTAGACCAGACTGAACCAGGACTGAACCAGGACTGAACCAGGACTAGACCAGGACTGAACCAGGACTAGACCAAGACTAGACCAGGACTTTTATTTCGAGACTTTTGTTCAAATCATATTTTTTGTTTTCAGATGATGAAATGTGCAAACTTCTGTCCAGAGGAAAAAGATTTTGAGTCTTGTTGTGGTTCAGTCTGGGTCCTGACCTGGTCTAGACCTGGTCTGGACCCGGTTCAGACCCGGTTCCGACCTGGTTCAGACCCGGTCCCAGACCCGTCAGGTCCATGCTGATCTTTGGAGTCCAGACGATGGGAAACGGTTCAATCAGACCAAGAGCTGAAGATCTCAACCACGACCCAGGTCCAAGGTCAGGACTAAACCAGGACTAAACCAGGACTAAACCAGGACTGAACCAGGACTGAACCAGGACTAAACCAGGACTAAACCAGGACGAAACCAGGACTGAACCAGGACTAACCAGGACTAAACCAGGACTAAACCAGGACGAAACCAGGACTGAACCAGGACTGAACCAGGACTAAACCAGGACTAAACCAGAAACCAGGACTAAACTAAACAGGACTGAACCAGGACTGAAACCAGGACTAAACCAGGACTAAACCAGGACTGAAACCAGGACTGAACCAGGACTGAAACCAGGACTGAACCAGGGACTAAACCAGGACTGAACCAGGACTAAACCAGGACTAAACCAGGACTGAACCAGGACTAAACCAGGACTAAACCAGGACTGAACCAGGACTGAACCAGGACTGAACCAGGTCTAAATCCGGTCTGTTGCTCAGTCTTCTGAGGAGGCGTGTACTGGAGCTGGAGCTCGAGCTGCGTCAGAAGGACCAGGACTTCAGGACTCGTTTGGACCAACTCCAAAAAGAACTGGACTCGAAAACCTCCCAGATCCACAAACTCCAGGACGCGCTGGGACACCACCAGGGCAGCCAGGTGAGACCAGGACTGAACCAGGACTAGACCAGAACCAGAACAAGGACCAGATCCAGACCCGGGCCAGACTGAACCCGACTGAGTCAGACTAAACCCCTGTCCTAACCAGGACCAAAGCCAGACTAAACCTGGAATAGAAGGACTAAACTCAGTCTAAACTCAGTCTAAACCTGGTCTAAACCTGGTCTAAACCAGGTCTAAATCAGGTTTAAACCTGGTCTAAACCAGGACTAAACCAGGTCTAAATCAGGTTTAAACTTGGTCTAAAGTTGGCCTAAACCAGGTCTAAAGTGGGTCTAAACCAGGTCTAAACCAGGTCTAAACCAGGTCTAAACCAGGTCTAAACCAGGTCTAAACCAGGTCTAAAGTGGGTCTGTTCTCCTCAGGACTCGTTCCCGCGGCGGCGGGTGTTCAGTGCCATTCATCGCGCTCAGAGCAGTTTCCAGCAGGTGGCGCTGGAGGTTCAGCGCCGACTCAGGGCCAAAGACGGAGTCTCCGCTGAACCCACCTCTGAGTCCTTCTGTGGACCCAGGACCGGACCAGAGACCGGACCAGAGACCGGACCAGAGACCGGACCAGAGACCGGACCTGGAGCCAGGACTCGGGGATCGACCAGAGCGACGCACAAAGACCCACAGTGAGTCTGAGTTTGTGAAAGTGAAAACCTCAGCAGGTCCTCACAAGTCTCCAGACGAACTCAGGTCAGGAGGTTCTGCTCAGGTCAGGAGGTTCTGCTCAGGTCAGGAGGTTCTGTTCAGGTCAGGAGGTTCTGCTCAGGTCAGGAGTCACATTTATGAGGAACGTTCCAACAGCAGAACAAACGGATCATAAACGTGGAAATAAACACAGAGTAAAAAGTGTTGTGTTCAAATCAACTCTGACAGAGTCAGTTTGAACATTTCCTCAGAGTTTCTCTGAGTCACTCTGTTCTAGAGTTAATTTAACATTTGTGTAAAAGTTCATGAAGTAAAACTGGACCAAAGTTCCTGTTTAACCCAAACCCAGAGTTAAATGAAGGTTTAGAGAGTAAACAGATAACACTTTGTAGAGTTATCCTGATTTAACTCAACAACACACAGAGGAGTTTTATTTTCACACTTTGAGTTAATTTAAGATGAAATTCAGAACAAAACTGGTTCAAACTGGTTCAAACTGGAGGGAGTTTGAAGTGCAGGAGACAAATTAACACTAAGAGGAGTTGATGAACTCCCATTTAACTTTCAAATAGTTAAAATAACACTTTTTGTGTTCTCGTCCTCGTCTGTCGGCGCCGTCGTTTTTGTTTTGGTCGTTTGGAGCTTCAGCTTGGCTCCGCCCACAACACAACGCTGCTCTGTGATTGGTGCGTCGCTCGCTGAGACACAGAGGAAGTTCTGCAGATGTTCTCCAGCTCTGGGTGAAGTTATGACAGGACCAGACTCAGGTCAGACTCAGGTCAGGCTCAGGTCAGACTCAGGTCAGGCTCAGGTCAGACTCAGGTCAGACTCAGGTCAGGCTCAGGTCAGGCTCAGGTCAGACTCAGGTCAGGCTCAGGTCAGGCTCAGGTCAGGCTCAGGTCAGGTCAGGTCAGGTCAGGTCAGGTCTCAGGTCAGACTCAGGTCAGACTCAGGTCAGACTCAGGTCAGGCTCAGGTCAGGCTCAGGTCAGGCTCAGGTCAGACTCAGGTCAGGCTCAGGTCAGACTCAGGTCAGGCTCAGGCTCAGGTCAGGCTCAGACTCAGGTCAGGCTCAGGTCAGGCTCAGGTCAGACTTCAGGTCAGGTCAGGCTCAGGTCAGACTCAGGTCAGGCTCAGGTCAGACTCAGGTCAGACTCAGGTCAGGCTCAGGTCAGGCTCAGGTCAGGTCCTGCTGCTCCTCTTGACACCATCTGGAAAAAAAAAAACAGAAAATCTAAATCAGGTGAAAGAAAAACAGGAAAAACTCTCCAGAGATAAAAGATGTTTCCTGTTTTTATTACTGCAGATTTCTGTATTTTAAAAGAATTAATTCAAATTATTTCTGTGGAAACAAACGACATAAAAACTTTTAGTGAAAATCTGTTTCTGAAACTTTATAACGCGCTGAGTTGTAGAAACATTTAGGGTTTTTTGTGTTTTTGGGGCTGAAATCTTCACATTGTTTCGTGACTTTTGACTTCATATTTGAGTAAAAACATTATAATTCTAACGTTATAATCAGAGGATGTAAAAGTGGGAGGGAGTTTCCCGTGAGGCCTGTGGGGGGCGCCGCTCTGAGCCGCGTCAGTTACATCAGTTCATTATTAAAACAAACTCAGACTGAATCACAAAGAGACTTTTCACATTCTAATGAGAAACATCTGCATGAAAACAAAGAAGAAGATCTGCACCTTTCATCTGACGCTCTGAAGTGGAGATCAGGAGGAGCACGAGGAGACAGGAGACACGAGAGAGGAGGAGGAAGGAGGACAGAGGAAAGGAGGAGGAGGAGGAGGAGGAGGAGGACAGGAGGAGGAAGGAGGAGACAAGAGGAGGAGGAGGAAGGAGGAGGACAGAGGAGGAAGGAGAGACAGGAGGAGGAAGGAGGAGACAAGAAGAGGAAGGAGGAGGAAGGAGACAAGAGGAAGGAGGAGACAGGAGGAGGAAGGAGGAGGACAAGAGGAGGAGAGAGAGGAGAAAGAGGAGGAAGGAGGAGAGACAAGAGGAGGAAGGAGGAGACAGGAGGAGGAAGGAGGAGACAAGAGGAGGAAGGAGGAGACAAGAGGAGAAGAGGAGACAAGAGGAGGAAGGAGGAGACAAGAGGAGGAAGGAGGAGACAAGAGGAGGAAGGAGGAGGAAGGAGACAAGAGGAAGGAGGAGACAAGAGGAGGAAGGAGGAGACAAGAGGAGGAAGGAGGAGACAAGAGGAGGAAAGGAGGAGGACAAGGAGGAGGAAGGAGGAGAAGGAGGAGGAGGAGACAAGAGGAGGACAGAGGAGACAAGGAGGAGAAGGAGGAGACAAGAGGAGGAAGGAGGAGACAGAGGAGGAAGGAGGAGAGAGGAGGAGAGGAGACAAGAGGAGGAGGAGGAGGACAGGAGGAAGAGGAGGAGACAGAGGAGGAAGGAGGAGAGACAAGAGGAAGGAAGGAGGAGACAAGAGGAGGGAAGGAGGAGACAAGGAGGAGGAAGGAGGAGACAAGAGGAGGAGAGGAGAGGAGGACAAGAGGAGGAAGAGAGGAGGAGGAAGAGGAGGAGGAGGAGGAGGACAAGAGGAGGAAGAGAGGAGGACAGGAGGAGGAAGGAGGAGACAAGAGGAGGAGGAGAGAGGAGGAGAGGAGACAAGAGGAGGAGGAAGGAGGAGACAGGAGAGGAAGGAGAGAGGAGGAGACAGGAGGAGGAAGGAGGAGACAAGAGGAGAAGGAGGAGACAAGAGAGAGGAGGAGACAAGAAGGAGGAGGAGGAGACAAGGAGGAGGAAGGAGAGAGACAAGAGAGGAGGAGGAGGAGAGACAGGAGGAGGAGGAGGAGGAGGAGGAAGGAGGAGACAGGAGGAAGGAGGAGGACAGGAGGAGGAGAAGAGGAGAGGAGGACAAGGAGGAGGAAGGAGGAGACAGGAGGAGGGTGGTTTGGTGGTGGGTGGAGGTTCTCGTGGGTTTGTTGTTCTCCTGGTCACATGTTCTCCGTTCTCCGTGAAGAACGTGCCTGATGATCACGGAGGCTCTGCTCCTGTCGGGTGGTGGTTGGTTGGTGGTGGGTGGAGGTTCTCGTGGGTCTGGGGTTCTCCTGGTCACATGTTCTCCGTTCTTCCGTAGAACGTGCCTGATGATCACAGAGGCTCTGCTGCAGAACGACTTCCTGAAGGAGCTGGAGCTGAGTGTTCTTCAGGAGATCAGTGAGAACATGTACCAGAGCGAGTACAGCGCCGAGCAGACGGTCGTCCAGGAGGGGGCGCCAGGAGGTTCCTCTACGTACTCACTGGTACTACACACTACTACTACTACTACTACTGCACTGCATACTACTGCATACTACTACTGCATACTACTACTACTGCTACTACTACTACTACTGCTACTACTACTGCATACTACTGTATACTACTACTACTACTACTGCTACTACTACTACTACTACTACTACTACTACTACTGCATACTACTGCATACTACTACTACTACTACTACTACTACTACTACTACTGCATACTACTACTACTACTGCATACTACTACTACTACTACTGCTGCTACTACTTCTACTACTACTACTACTACTACTACTACTACTACTACTACTACTAC
>NW_026571404.1:1245377-1257877 GCF_026225935.1 Boleophthalmus pectinirostris | reverse complement strand
TGTGTGTGTGTGTCGTGTGTGTGTGTTGTGTGTGTGTGTTGTGTGTGTTGTGTGTGTGTGTGTGTTGTGTGTGTGTGTGTGTGTGTGTGTGTGTGTGTGTGTGTGTGTGTGTGTGTGTGTGTGTGTGTGTGTGTGTGTGTGTGTGTGTGTGTGTGTGTGTGTGTGTGTGTGTGTGTGTGTGTGTGTGTTGTGTGTGTGTGTGTGTGTGTGTTGTGTGTGTGTGTGTGTGTGTGTGTGTGTGTGTGTGTGTGTGTGTGTGTGTGTGTGTGTGTGTTGTGTGTGTGTGTGTGTGTGGTGTGTGTGTGTGTGTGTGTGTGTGTATGTGTGTGTGTGTGTGTGTGTGTGTGTGTGTGTGTGTGTGTGTGTGTGTGTGTGTGTGTGTTGTGTGTGTGTGTGTTGTGTGTGTGTGTGTTGTGTGTGTGTGTGTGTGTGTGTGTGTGTGTGTGTGTGTGTGTGTGTGTGTGTGTGTGTGTGTGTGTGTGTTGTGTGTGTGTGTGTGTGTGTGTGTGTGTGTGTGTGTTGTGTGTGTGTGTGTGTGTGTGTGTGTGTGTGTGTGTGTGTGTGTGTGTGTGTGTGTGTGTGTGTGTGTGTGTGTGTGTGTGTGTGTGTGTGTGTGTGTGTGTGTGTGTGTGTGTGTGTGTGTGTGTGTGTGTGTGTGTGTGTGTGTGTGTGTGTGTGTGTGTGTGTGTGTGTGTGTGTGTGTGTGTGTGTGTGTGTGGTGTGTGTGTGTGTGTGTGTGTGTGTGTGTGTGTGTGTGTGTGTGTGTGTGTGTGTGTGTGTGTGTGTGTGTGTGTGTGTGTGTGTGTGTGTGTGTGTGTGTTGTGTGTTGTGTGTGTGTGTGTGTGTGTGTGTGTGTGATGTGTGTGCTGTGAGGGAGTTCTTGCAGTGGAACAGTCTGGTCGATTTCTGGGGCAGATGTTTCCAGCGACGGCGTTTGGAGAACTCGCCATTTTATACAACTGTAAAAGAACCGCCACAGTCAAAGGTACAACATATATATACATACATACATATACATACATATAAAAAAAAAAAATGTGTTTCTCACCTTCCACGGTGGTTGGTCTCTCACCCTCATTCAGCTCAGGTCGTCTACCAGAGGCCTGGGAGCTTGAGAGTTCTGCGCAGTATCTTTGCTGTTCCCAGTGCTGCACTTTTCTGGACTGAGATGTTCCGTTGTTTTTCCCGGTATCTGTTGTAGTTTCTTCCAGTTTGGGGGTTACAGCCCCGAGTGTCCGATCACCACAGGCACCACTGATGCCTTTACTTTCCAGGCTCTCTCCAGCTCTTCCTTGAGCCCCTGGTATTTCTCTAGCTTCTCGTGTTCCTTTTTCCTGATATTACCATCGCTTGGTATTGCGATGTTCCACCACCACGGCTCTGCTCTGTTTCTTATCCACCACCACTATGTCTGGTTGGTTCATCTCCATCCTGTCAGTCTGTATCTGAAGTCCCACAGGATCTTGGCTCGGTCATTCTCCACAACCTTTGGAGGTGTTTCCCACCTTGATCCTGGGGTTTCCAGCCCGTACTCTGCACAGATGTTTCTGTACACTCTGCCCGCCACTTGGTTATGTCGCTCCATGTTTGTTTCCCTGCCAGCATCTTACACCCCGCAGTTATGTGCTGGACTGTCTCAGGAGCCTCTTTGCACAGTCTACACCGTGGGTCTTGTCTGGTGTGGTAGATCTGGGCCTCTATTGCTCGAGTGCCCAGGTCCTGCTCCTGAGCAGCCAGGATCAGTGCCTCTGTGCTGTCCTTCAGACCAGCCCTCTCAAGCCATTGGTAGGATTTCTTGATATCAGCCACTTCAGTTATGTTCTGGTGGTTTGCCCCATGTAGGGGTTTGTCCTGCCATGATGGTCCCTCCAGCACCTCTTCCTCTGGACTCCCACTGTCTGAGACATTCTCTGAGCACCTCATCTGCCGGGCCTTGTCCTTGATGTTCTCAAGGAGCTTGGATGTTTCATCCTGGACAGTGGTTCTCACACTCACTAGTCCTCGGCCTCCTTCCTTCCGGCCTGCGTACAGTCTCAGGGTGCTGGATTTGGGATGAACCCTCCATGCAGGTCAGGAGCTTTCGTGTCTTAACATCTGTGGTCTGTATCTCCTCCTTTGGCCAGCTTACAATCCATATATATATATATATATATATATATATATATATATATATATATATATATATATATATATATATATATATATATATATATATATATACACATTATATATATACACACTACACAGTCTCATTTCACACTAGATTCATTTATACATGTGTTTGTGTGTGAGACCCTGACCTGGACCTGGACCTGGACCTGGACTGGACTTGGGTCAGAGACTCTGGGACCAGGGGGAGCAGAAACAAAACTGTGGTTGTGTCCTTTGGCAAAACACTTCACAAATATAATCTAGAGTGTGAGTGTGTGAGTCTGTCCCAGGGCAACTGTGACTACAAGAGTTTACACCACAGATCTGGACTCTGGTCTTAGACCTGGTCTCTGGTCTTAGTCTCCTGGTCTCTGGTCTTAGTCCTGGTCTCTGGTCTCTGGTCTCTGGTCTTAGTCCTGGTCTCTGGTCTTAGTCCTGGTCTCTGGTCTCTGGTCTTAGTCCTGGTCTCTGGTCTTAGTCCTGGTCTCTGGTCTGGTTTCAGTCTGGTCTTAGTCCTGGTCTCTGGTCTCTGGTCTTAGTCCTGGTCTCTGGTCTTGGTCTCTGGTCTCTGGTCTTAGTCTGGTCTCTGGTCTCTGGTCTCTGGTCTTAGTCCTGGTCTCTGGTCTGGTTTCAGTCTGGTCTTAGTCCTGGTCTCTGGTCTCTGGTCTTAGTCCTGGTCTCTGGTCTCTGGTCTTAGTCCTGGTCTCTGGTCTTAGTCCTGGTCTCTGGTCTCTGGTCTTAGTCCTGGTCTCTGGTCTTAGTCCTGGTCTCTGGTCTCTGGTCTTAGTCCTGGTCTCTGGTCTCTGGTCTAGTCCTGGTCTCTGGTCTCTGGTCTTAGTCCTGGTCTCTGGTCTTAGTCCTGGTCTCTGGTCTCTGGTCTTAGTCCTGGTCTCTGGTCTGGTCTTTCAGCCGTGTCTCAGTCTCTGGTCTGGGCTTTGGACCGTCTGAGTTTTCAGTCCATCGTGAGGAGGACGACTCAGCAGCGCCACCTGGAGCACTGCAGCTTCCTGCGCAGGTAAAGACCAGACACCTGCCTGCACCTGCCTGCACCTGTCTGCACCTGTCTGCACCTGTCTGCACCTGTCTCACGCTCCTGTCTCCCTCAGTGTGTCTCTCCTGAAGGACCTGCCTGAGGACATGTTGTCTCGGATCGCAGACTGTCTCCAGGAGGTGAGGGACGCTCTGATTGGCTGTTCTCTGATTCCCTCCTCTCTGATTGGCTGTTCTCTGTGTGCTGCCTCTCTCTGATTGGCTGTTCTCTGTGTGCTGCTCGCTGATTGGCTGTTCTCTGTGTGCTGCTCTCTGATTGGCTGCCTGCAGGATCACTACGACAGGGGGGAGTACATCATCCGTGAGGGGGAGGAGGGGGACACCTTCTTCATCATCGCCAAAGGACAGGTGAGATCTGACAGGTGAGGTCTGACAGGTGAGGTCTGACAGGTGAGGTCTGACAGGTGAGGTCTGACAGGTCTGACAGGTCTGACAGGTGAGGTCTGACAGGTGAGATCTGACAGGTGAGGTCTGACAGGTCTGACAGGTGAGGTCTGACAGGTGAGGTCTGACAGGTCTGACAGGTGAGGTCTGACAGGTGAGGTCTGACAGGTGAGATCTGACAGGTGAGGTCTGACAGGTGAGGTCTGACAGGTCTGACAGGTGAGGTCTGACAGGTCTGACAGGTGAGGTCTGACAGGTGAGCTCTGACAGGTGAGGTCTGACAGGTCTGACAGGTGAGGTCTGACAGGTGAGATCTGACAGGTGAGGTCTGACAGGTCTGACAGGTGAGGTCTGACAGGTGAGCTCTGACAGGTGAGGTCTGACAGGTCTGACAGGTGAGGTCTGACAGGTGAGCTCTGACAGGTGAGGTCTGACAGGTCTGACAGGTGAGGTCTGACAGGTGAGGTCTGACAGGTCAGGTGAGGTCTGACAGGTGAGGTCTGACAGGTGAGGTCTGACAGGTGACAGGTGAGGTCTGACAGGTCTGACAGGTGAGGTCTGACAGGTCTGACAGGTGAGGTTCTGACAGGTGAGGTCTGACAGGTGAGGTCTGACAGGTGAGAGTCTGACAGGTCTGACAGGTCTGACAGGTGAGATCTGACAGGTGAGGTCTGACAGGTGAGTCTGACAGGTCTGACAGGTGAGGTCTGACAGGTGACTGAGGTCAGGTGAGGTCTGACAGGTGAGGTCTGACAGGTCTGACAGGTGAGATCTGACAGGTGAGATCTGACAGGTGAGGTCTGACAGGTGAGATCTGACAGGTCTGACAGGTGAGGTCTGACAGGTGAGGTCTGACAGGTCTGACAGGTGAGGCAGTTTGTGGGACCTGAGGTGTTCCCAGTCCAGTCCAGAGACATGGTCCCTCCAGTGTGTCCTGGGTCTCCTCCTCCTCCTGCTGGGACATGAACACCTCCTGAGGGACACGTCCAGGAGACGTCAGAACAGACGTCCTCCCCTCAGACGCTCCTCTCCACGTGGAGGAGCAGCGGCTCTACTCCGAGCTCCCACCTCTGTGTCTAAGGGAGACGCCCGAACCAAACCCAGACTCAACTCCTCTTCACCACAACCACCCAGACAGAGACCACTGCACCTGTCCACCTGTCAATCTGCCCACGCTGCACCTGTCCACCTGTCAGTCTGCCCACGCTGCACCTGTCCACCTGTCAATCTGCCCACGCTGCACCTGTCCACCTGTCAATCTGCCCACGCTGCACCTGTCACTGTCCACCTGTCAATCTGCCCACGCTGCACCTGTCCACCTGTCAGTCTCTCGCTCCGTCCTCCCGTCACTCGAGAACAAAACCCCGACACTTGAGGCAGAGATTCTCCATCCGCCCGGAGACAAGACGACTTTTTCCAGAACCACAACCTTTTTTTTTTTTTTGGAGGATCTGATCTTCATCCCAGACGCTTCACACTCGGGTCAAACCGTCCCAGAGCTGCAGGTCCTGGTCTGGAGCTGCAGGTCCTGGTCTGGAGCTGAGGTTCTGTTCTGTGTCCAGGTGTTGGTGACTCAGAGCTCTGAGGGCTTCACCGAACCTCAGGAGATAAAAACTCTGTCCACAGGAGAATATTTCGGAGAAAAAGCTCTCATCAGGTACTGTCCTCCTCTGTCCTCTGTCCTCTGTCCTCTGTCCTCTGTCCTCTGTCCTCTGTCCTCTGTCCTCCTCTGTCCTCTGTCCTCTGTCCTCTGTCCTCCTCTGTCCTCTGTCCTCTGTCCTCTGTCCTCTGTCCTCTGTCCTCCTCTGTCCTCTGTCCTCTGTCCTCTCTGTCCTCTGTCCTCTGTCCTCTGTCCTCTGTCCTCTGTCCTCTGTCCTCTGTCCTCTGTCTCTCTGTCCTCTGTCCTCCTCTGTCCTCTGTCCTCTGTCCTCTGTCCTCTGTCCTCTGTCCTCTGTCCTCTGTCCTCTCTCTGTCCTCTCTGTCCTCTGTCCTCTGTCCTCTCTGTCCTCTGTCCTCTGTCCTCTGTCCTCTGTCCTCTGTCCTCTGTCCTCCTGTCCTCTGTCCTCTGTCCTCTGTCCTCCTCTGTCCTCTGTCCTCTGTCCTCTGTCCTCTGTCCTCTGTCCTCTGTCCTCTGTCCTCTGTCCTCTCCTCTGTCCTCTGTCCTCTCTGTCCTCTGTCCTCTGTCCTCTGTCCTCTGTCCTCTGTCCTCTCTGTCCTCTGTCCTCCTCTGTCCTCTGTCCTCTGTCCTCCTCTGTCCTCTGTCCTCTGTCCTCTGTCCTCTGTCCTCTGTCCTCTTCTGTCCATGATGTTCTCAGTTCTTCTTGTGTCTCTGTTGCAGTGAGGACGTTCGTTCTGCAAATGTGATCTGTGCAGAAAACGACACACACTGTCTCGTCCTGGACCGAGAGTGAGACCCAGACCAGGACTAAACCAGGACTGGACAGGACTAAACCAGGACTAAACCAGGACTAAACCAGGACTAGACCAGGACTGGACCAGGACTAAACCAGGACTAAACCAGGACTAAACCAGGACTGGACCAGGACTAGACCAGGACTGGACCAGGACTGGACCAGGACTAAACCAGGACTGGACCAGGACTAAACCAGGTCTGTGTCTGGTCTTGGTCCAGGAGCTTCACTCAGATGGTCGGGAGGCTGGAGGAGCTTCAGGAGAATCTGAGGAGCTACGTGGAAGAACTGTTCCTGAACGACCAGAGGAGGAACAAGAGGTGAACAGCACAACACAACACACACACACACACACACACACACACACACACACACACACACACACACACACACACACACACACACACACACACACACACACACACACACACACACACACACACACACACACACACACACACACACACACACACACATGTGTGTGATCCTTTAGTTCTGCAGAAGATTCTTCCTCTTTACATTTGAAGAGTCCAAATTTATTTCCAGTAGTTGAAATTTTTCTAAATGTTGTGTTTAAGTTTGAGTGTTGTGTGTGTGTGTGTGTGTGTGTATGTGTGTGTGGTTGTGTGTGTGTGTGTGTGTGTGTGTATGTGTGTGGTTGTGTGTGTGTGTGTGTGTGTGTGTGTGTGTGTGTGTGTGTGGTTGTGTGTGTGTGTGTGTGTGGTTGTGTATGTGTGTGTATGTGTGTGTGTGTGTATGTGTGTGTGTGTGTGTGTGTGTGTGTGTGTATGTGTGTGGTGTGTGTGTGTATGTGTGTGTGTGTGTGTGTGTGTGTGTGTGATGTGTGTGTGTGTGTGTGTGTGATGTGTGTGTGTGTGTGTGTGTATGTGTGTGTGTGTGTGTGTGTGTGTGTATGTGTGTGTGTGTGTGTGTGTGTGTGTGTGTGTGTGTAGCAGATTCAACACAACATGATTCTCAGATCAGAACAAAAATCAAACATCACAGATCAAATCTTCATTTGTTTCTGTGAAAATTTGAGCTGATTTCAACAAAAACAAAATGACGTCACATTTTTCAGATCAAATAGTTTTTTTATAATAAAACTTATTCAGTTAATAAACACGACGACTAGAACATGGAGAAACATCTCAACACTCTCACTCCTCCTCCTCCTTTAGAGCCCAGAGTCCAGACCAGGACCTGGACCAGGACCAGGACCTGGACCCGGACGAGTCCTCAGACCTGCTCAGACTCAGAGACAAACTGGACCATCTCAGACCGGACCAGCCTCTGGACCAACTGCAGCTCATCGCCACACTGGGCATGGGCGGCTTCGGACGAGTGGAGCTGGTGAGGAGACAGGAGCAGGCAGGAGCAGGCAGGAGCAGGCAGGAGCAGACAGGAGCAAAGGAGAAGGTCAGAGGGTCAGAGGAGATGTTAGATGGAGCAACTGGGGCAGAGGAGCAGAGGAGATGTTCAGATGGAGCAGGTGGAGCAGATGGAGCAGGTGGAGCAGGTGGAGCAGGTGGAGGAGGTGGAGCAGATGGAGCAGGTGGAGCAGGTGGAGCAGGTGGAGCAGGTGGAGCAGATGGAGCAGATGGAGCAGATGGAGCAGGTGGAGCAGGTGGAGCAGGTGGAGCAGGTGGAGCAGATGGAGCAGATGGAGCAGGTGGAGCAGGTGGAGCAGGTGGAGCAGATGGAGCAGGTGGAGCAGATGGAGCAGATGGAGCAGATGGAGCAGGTGGAGCAGATGGAGCAGGTGGAGCAGGTGGAGCAGATGGAGCAGGTGGAGCAGATGGAGCAGGTGGAGCAGGTGGAGCAGGTGGAGCAGATGGAGCAGATGGAGCAGGTGGAGCAGGTGGAGCAGGTGGAGCAGGTGGAGCAGGTGGAGCAGATGGAGCAGGTGGAGCAGGTGGAGCAGGTGGAGCAGATGGAGCAGATGGAGCAGGTGGAGCAGGTGGAGCAGGTGGAGCAGATGGAGGAGGTGGAGGAGGTGGAGCAGGTGGAGCAGGTGGAGCAGGTGGAGCAGGTGGAGCAGGTGGAGTGACTGCTCTGTGTTCAGGTGAAGCTGAAGGACGAGGAGAAGACCTTCGCTCTCAAATGCATCAAGAAACATCACGTGGTGGAGCACAAACAGCAGGAGCACGTCTTCTCCGAGAAGAACCTCCTACAGCAGATCAACTCCCCCTTCATCGTCAGGTCAGAAGACACCTGACACACACGGGGAGGGACCTGACACACACGGGGAGGGACCTGACACACACGAGGGGGGACCTGACACACACGGGGAGGGACCTGACACACACGGGGAGGGACCTGACACACACGGGGAGGGACCTGACACACACGAGGAGGACCTGACACACACGAGGAGGCGAGGAGGGACCTGACACACACGAGGAGGGACCTGACACACACGGGAGGGACCTGACACACACGGGGAGGGACCTGACACACACGGGGAGGGACCTGACACACACGAGGAGGGACCTGACACACACGAGGAGGGACCTGACACACACGGGGAGGGACCTGACACACACGGGGAGGGACCTGACACACACGGGGAGGGACCTGACACACACGGGGAGGGCACCTGACACACACGGGGAGGGCACCTGACACACACGGGGAGGGACCTGACACACACGGGAGGACCTGACACACACGGGAGGGACCTGACACACACGGGGAGGGACCTGACACACACGGGGAGGACCTGACACACACGGGGAGGGACCTGACACACTCGGGGAGGGACCTGACACACGGGGAGGAGGGGACCTGACACACACGGGAGGGACCTGACACACACGGGGAGGAGGGACCTGACACACACGGGGAGGGACCTGACACACACGGGGAGGGACCTGACACACACGGACCTGACACACACGGGAGGGACCTGACACACACGGGAGGGACTACACACACGGGGAGGGACCTGACACACACGGGGAGGACCTGACACACAACACACGGGGAGGGACCTGACACACACGAGGAGGGACCTGACACACACGGGGAGGGCCTGACACACCGGGGAGGGACCTGACACACACAAGGAGGGACCTGACCACACACGGGGAGGGACCTGACACACTCGAGGAGGGACCTGACACACACGGGGAGGGACCTGACACACACGGGGAGGGACCTGACACACATGGGGAGGGACCTGACACACACGGGGGCGTCTGGTGTCTGTGGTTCTGGTCAAACAGAGTCTCTGAGGATCTGCAGGAGGAATGTGCAAACACCAGGACAAAGAGAGAGAGAGGAGGGAAAGAGAGGAGGAGGAGAGAGGGAAAGAGAGGAGGATACTGGAAAGAAAGAGAGATGGAGAAAGAGACGAGTGACAAACAGAGAGAGGAGAAAGGGAGGAGAGAGAGGACAGAGAGAGAGGTAAACAGATGGAGACAGGGTGAAAAGAGAGAAACAGGGAGGTAGAGACAGAGGGTAAAGAGATGAGAGAGCAGGGAAAGAGAGGGAGAAGAGAGGGATGAAAGAGAAGAGGATACTGGAAAGAAAACAAGATACAGAAAGAGATGAGTGACAAACAGAGAGAGAGAGAGCGAGAGAGATGGGGGGATGAGGAGGAGAGAGGAGCAGCTCAGTTTCTTTAAAAGACACAAGTACTGCACTACCAAGTACTCTTCACATGTACTACCAAGTACTCTTCACATGTACTACCAAGTACTCTTCACATGTACTACCAAGTACTCTTCACATGTACTACACTACTAAGTACTCTTCACATGTACTACCAAGTACTCTTCACATGCACTACCAAGTACTCTTCACATGTACTACACTACTAAGTACTCATCACATGTACTACCAAGTACTCTTCACATGTACTACCAAGTACTCTTCACATGTACTACACTACTAAGTACTCATCACATGTACTACCAATTACTCTTCACAAGTACTACCAAGTACTCTTCACATGTATTATCAAGTACTCTTCACATGTACTACACTACTAAGTACTCATCACATGTACTACCAAGTACTCTTCACATGTACTACTACCAAGTACTCTTCACATGTACTACCAATTACTCTTCACAAGTACTACCAAGTACTCTTCACATGTATTATCAAGTACTCTTCACATGTACTACACTACTAGTATTCATCACATGCACTACCAAGTACTCTTCACATGTACTACACTACTAAGTACTCTTCACATGCACTACCAAGTACTCTTCACATGTGCTACCAAGTACTCTTCACATGTGCTACCAAGTACTCTTCACATGCACTACCAAGTACTTTTCACTTGTACTACACTACTAAGTACTCTTCACATGTGCTACTACAAGTACTCTTCACATGTGCTATCAAGTACTCTTCACATTACTACACTACTAAGTACTCATCACATGTACTACCAAGTACTCTTCACATGTACTATCAAGTACTCTTCACATGTACTACCAAGTACTCTTCACATGTACTACACTACTAAGTACTCATCACATGTACTACCAAGTACTCTTCACATGTACTATCAAGTACTCTTCACATGTACTACAAAGTACTCTTCACATGCACTACCAAGTACTCTTCACATGTACTACACTACTAAGTACTCTTCACATGTACTATCAAGTACTCTTCACATGCACTACCAAGTACTCTTCACATGCACTACCAAGTACTTTTCACTTGTACTACACTACTAAGTACTCATCACATGTACTATCAAGTACTCTCACATGTAGTATCAAGTACTCTTCACATGTACAAGTACTCTTCACATGTACTTACTCTTCACATGTACTACAAGTACTCTTCACATTACATGTACTACACTAAGTACTCTTCACATGTACTACCAAGTACTCTTCACATGTACTACCAAGTACTCTTCACATGTACTACCAAGTACTCTTCACATGTACTACACTACTAAGTACTCATCACATGTACTACCAAGTACTCTTCACATGTACTATCAAGTACTCTTCACATGTACTATCAAGTACTCTTCATATGTACTACACTACTAAGTACTATCATCACATGTACTATCAAAGTACTCTTCACATGTACTATCAAGTACTCTTCACATGCACTACCAAGTACTCTTCACATGTACTACCAAGTACTCTTCACATGTACTACCAAGTACTCTTCACATGTACTACACTACTAAGTACTCATCACATGTACTATCAAGTACTCTTCACATGTACTATCAAGTACTCTTCACATGCACTACCAAGTACTCTTCACATGTACTACACTACTAAGTACTCATCACATGTACTACCAAGTACTCTTCACATGTACTACACTACTAAGTACTCTTCACATGTACTACCAAGTACTCTTCACATGTACTACACTACTAAGTACTCATCACATGTACTACCAATTACTCTTCACATGTACTACACTACTAAGTACTCATCACATGTACTACCAAGTACTCTTCACATGTACTACACTATTAAGTACTCATCACATGTACTACCAATTACTCTTCACATGTACTACCAAGTACTCTTCACATGTACTACACTACTAAGTACTCATCACATGTACTACCAAGTACTCTTCACATGTACTACACTACTAAGTACTCTTCACATGTACTACCAAGTACTCTTCACATGTACTACCAAGTACTCTTCACATGTACTACCAAGTACTCTTCACATGTACTTGAGTGATCTCGAAGTAACTGTACGGTTGGTTCCGTTTGCCGGCACTCCAGAACACACTCAGTCCAGAAACACACTCTGGTCCAGAACACACTCTTGTACAGAACACACTCTGTCCAGAACACACTCTTGTACAGAACACACTCTGGTCCAGAACACACTCTTGTACAGAACACACTCTGGTCCAGAACACACTCTGGTCCAGAACACACTCTTGTACAGAACACACTCTTGTCCAGAACACACTCTGGGCCAGAACACACTCAGGTCCAGAACACACTCTTGTACAGAACACACTCTGGTCCAGAACACACTCAGGTCCAGAACACACTCTTGTGCACTCTTGTACAGAACACACTCTGGTCCAGAAACACACTCTTGTACAGAACACACTCTGGTCCAGAACACACTCAGGTCCAGAACACACTCTTGTACAGAACACACTCTTCCACACACAGAACCACTCTTGTACAGAACACACTCAGGTCCAGAACACACTCTGGTCCAGAACACACTCAGGTCCAGAACACACTCTGGTCCAGAACACACTCTGGTCTCGATGGAGTTGGATATGTAGGTGCAAGCAGGTTGTCACCCTCCATCAGAAAAATGTGATCCCTGAGGTTCTCTCATGTTCTTCAGGTTCTTCTGGTGTTTGTTCAGGTTCTTCAGGTTCTTCTGGTGTTTGTTCAGGTTTTTCAGGTTCTTCTCGTGTTTATTCAGGTTCTTCAGGTTCTTCTTGTGTTCCTTCAGGTTCTTCACATTCTTCTTGTGTTCCTTCAGATTCTTCAGGTTCTTCTTGTGTTCCTTCAGGTTCTTTCGG
>NW_026571404.1:1230377-1240377 GCF_026225935.1 Boleophthalmus pectinirostris | reverse complement strand
ATGAAGTTTGTGCTGAAGTTGTGAAGCTCCTGTAGATGGTTTGTTTTTCCTTCAGAAGCTTCACAGTCTGAACGTTCAGTCGTGAAGAAAACACCTGAACAGTTTTGGGCGACGTCTTTGGTCCTGGAGTGAAGAAATGTTTGTCCTGATGTTCTTCACTCCAGTGTGACAGAAGAACAGAAGAAACTGATGCTTCACGATCTGATGGAAAATGAAGGTTCAGAAGGTTCAGAGGTTCCACCAAAGTCATGAGACAAAACCCTTCATCCAGCAGATCATGAAGAGAAGATCAGGGAGTTTGAGGAGTTTCTTCAAAGCTCTTGACAAACACACATATACTCACAAAATATACAATAAATAAAAGAAACACAAATAAACACAAATAAACACTGGTCCCACTAAATGTGTCAGAGCTCACACTTCCACTGAGCGTCCAGCAGAGGGCGCCAGCACCACAGTCACGTCACGTTCACTTCACTCTGTAAACTTTTTTATTTCCAAAATATATTTGATACAAAACAACAATAATTTAATATAAAACAAGAGTGTTAAATATAAAAAATACAAATAAAATCATGTTTTGATGTTTTAACTTTTTTCAGTTTGTTTTACAAAATAAAAGTCTCAAAAATCACAAAAACAACTTTAACACAGTTAGAGGAGCAGAGGGAATAAATACAATTTAAAAAGTATAAATAATGAAACATTTAAAATGGAACTAAACGCTCCAGTCACAGACACGACAAGAACAAACAAGAACAACAAGAACGAACAAGAACAACAAGAACAAACAAGAACAAAAGAACAACAAGAACAACAACAAGAACAACAAGAACAACAACAAGAACAAGAACAAACAAGAACAACAAGAACAACAAGAACAACAAGAACAACAAGAACAAACAAAAAGAACAAACAAGAACAACAAGAACAACAAGAACGAACGTTTATGTCACGTTATATTAAAAAAGTGCTTCTGTTTTCTCTGAGTCTTTCCTTTATGGACCAGATCTGATCTGAACCAGGTTTTAACCAGGACTAAACCAGAGTCCAGACTGAGTTTAAACCAGGACCCAGTCTCAGACTTAGTCCTGGTCTGGTCCAGACTCTGGTCTGAGCTGCAGGTTCTGGCTGATGAAGGTTCTACACAAACACTTCAGGACCACTGGACCCCAGAGTCCAGACTCTGGTCCAGGAGGATCATGGAGCTCCGGGTCTGGGCCTGGTCCGGTCCCTGGTCCAGTCTGCAGACAGAGACAGGGTCAGTGAGTCTGTGGTCTGTGGGTCTGTGGGTCTGTGGGTCTGTGGTCTGTGGGTCTGTGGGTCTGTGGGTCTGTGGGTCTGTGGGTCTGTGGGTCTGTGGGTCTGTGGTCTGTGGTCTGTGGTCTGTGGTCTGTGGTCTGTGGGTCTGTGGTCTGAAGGACCACTGTCCTGAGTCTGAAGGACCGGGATCTGAACTGGTCTGGTCCGGATTGAACCGGTTTCTTGTCACTAAGTCCTGGACTCTGCCCCAGGACGAGCTGCACCTGTCGCTCCTGTTTCTCCTGTCGCTCCTGTCGCTCCTGTCGCTCAGCTGGAAGAAGAAGTGAGATCAGACTCAACAGACCAGAGGCTCAGAGGACGAGACTCCGCCCACAAAAGTGTGCAGGGTCTCACCTGTCTGTCACCTGTCTGTGCAGGGTCTCACCTGTCTGTGCAGGTTGTAGTCGGTGCAGGTGTGTGTGTTCTTCCTCTCTCTCTCTCTCTCTCTCGCTCTCGCTCCCTAAACACAAAAACACTTTTAGAAACTTCAGAAATTGTCTTTTTTTTTGTTTGTTTCATCAAAGTTTTTTTGTTTTTTTGTGTTTCTCTCTTTTCCTCTGACCGTTTTTCCAGCTTCTGTTTTCTGTCGTTTATCAGGATGTTCCCTCGCTCCTCTCTCTCTCTCTCTTTTCCTCTAACCTGTTTTCCAGTCTCTGTTTCCTGTCGTTTATCAGGACGTTCCCTCGCTCCTCGTCCTCCCTCCGCTCACAGCTGGACTTTATCTTTCCCTCTGTTTTTCACTTCTCCCTCCCTCTCTCCTCTCGGGTTTATCTTTCCCTCGGCGTTTCTCTCTTCTCTTCTCTCTTCCTCTCTTCTCTCCCTCTCTTCTCTCTCTCTTCTCTCTCTCTCCTCTCTCTCTCTCTCCTCTCTCTCTCTCTCCGTCTCTTCTCGTCGTTCCGGCTCCAAAAACATTTTCTTCCCAAACAGAGCAGAGGGGGCGGGGCTTCGCTCACATGTTTTTCTCATCACCAAAACATGAAAAATAAAAGATCCACACGACGCCTGCACATGACCCGACTCCCCTCCTCACCTCTGGTCCTGTAGATCCGGTGAGACGACCCTGAGACGCTCCTGAGGTCCCGACTCAGATCCTGGTTGAGATCCTGGTCCAGAGACCCGGTCCGGTTCTGGGTCTGGGTTCTGAGGAAGACCTGGTCTGCGGCTCCACAGGTGCAGAGCTTCATGAGGAGAACCTGAAGAGGAGCAGAGACGTGGTTTGAGACGTGGTTTGACTTGAGGCTCAGATCCTGAAAGAACCAAATCAAAACATCTTCAGTAAAAAAAAAGTACAAATTGTCTGAGGCGACGTCCAACAGAAGTAAACAACAAGGCCAAAAATTCAAGTTAATGCATCAGTGAACACTTCATAATAATAACTACACATTATTTAGCCTTAATAAAGCATGAACAAAGACTTAATTAATAATGATTCACACTTAGTAAATGCTTTAATAAAGGATAATTTGTCTTCACTTTAGAAAAGCTCAGAAAGACTTAACTAACAGAGAACAGCTGCCTGAATGATCATTGTATTACATTATTAGTAAATCATTCTCTCATAGTTTATTAATGATTAATAAATGCTCAAATGGTTCGTTCATGAGTAATTAAGTATGAAATAATTATGAGTAAATATTTACAGCACAGGCAAATTAAGTGCAAGTGCTAATTCAGGCAGTAATTAAGTAGTTACTAAGAATCATTATTAATTAAGCCTTTGTTCATTATTAATTAAGCCTTTGTTCATGCTTTATTAAGGCTAAATAATGTGTAGTTATTATAAAGTGTTACCGATGCATCTGATATAAAAATGTATTGAACAGATACATATGTCTCTAGTTTATCAAACTGTTGACCTTTTTTCTGTTCCATTTTTGGTTGTAAAGTTCCATCTGTTTTAAACAGACCATGAATGAAACATGGAACAAAAATTATTTCCCAAATTTCAAAGACAAAATCATGTAAATAAATGTTTGTATTTCATCATATCTTGTGTTATTCCATCTTTGAACTGTTGATGAAGGGACAGGATTTTAAAAAAAAAGTTTTTTAAAATGATAAAAATGTTCTTGGAAGGACTGACATATTTTATAGAAATAGTTTCTTTCATTTTGAAGTAATATTAAAGTTTTCAGAAGAAAAAAAAGCCACAAATGATGTAAAATCCTGCACCTTCTACTTGTTTGTACAATTTTCCCTCCGTTACTTTTCCCCTCCGTTACCATGAACTTTCTTAATAAAAAATCTCATGAGTCAAAAAGTCAGAGGTTTTTCAACCTAATCTTGTACCATATGGTAGAAAACTATATGAAGCAAATATTCAAACCAGTTTGTTAAGGATATGTAAGTGAGAACCAAGAGTTATCACTGTTTGGATTTACTTGACCAAAAAGTGCTGCATATTTCATTCCCTCCGTTACCACTTGACCGAACCCCTGAATGAGTCAGATCTTTTTAAATGTGCAGATTTCAGTCTCAGTTTTGGCTCCACAGCTCAGGGACAGGAGCCTGTGGTTCCTCTGAGGAGCAGCTGCTTCAGTCTGTGACAGGAACCAAACCAGAGACAAGCTCATGTAGATCCTTCACCAAACCCGAGTGAACGTGTGTGGACTAAAGGCCTGGTCATATTTAACCAGACTCACCAGCTGCTCCCAGTCTGGGGTCCGGTCCGGGCTCCGGTCCAGGGTCCGGTCCGGGGTCCGGTCCGGGTTCTGGGTCCTCAGTTGTCTCTGCAGATGGAGCACCAGGTTTTGAAGTCCACTGATCTTCTCCACGAGTCTGCAGACCTGCTCCAAGTACTCGAGACCAGAGAGAGACCGAGCCTAGACCAGGACCAGAGAGAGACCGGGTTTAGACCAGGACCAGAGAGAGACCGGGTTTAGACCAGAGACCAGAGAGAGACCGGGTTTAGACCAGGACCAGAGAGAGACCGGGCCTAGACCAGGACCAGAGAGAGACCGGGTTTAGACCAGGACCAGGGATTTCTCTGGTCTGGCCAAGATTTTAAGACTTAAATCAGGTTTTGATCCACTTACTCGTTCTGAATCGGTGGTATAATGTTAAAAAGTGTCACATATTTTTCTTCCATGACTCAACTCCTCAGAAAATCTTAAATTTATACAATAAATGTTAAAAGAAGAAGCGACAATCCAGTTTCTCCTGCAACTCTTCACTTGTTTTTAGATTCAGTGACACAAGACGACGACGAACAATTTCAAGATTTTCTCTCTACAATTTAACATCTTTGAATTTATTATCAGGTCAAAAACATTTGTAAAAGTCCATAAAAGTTTGTTTATCTCCAACTGAGCTTCATAAACTTATTGTCCAGCTCCTGAACTCTGAGCACAAACGCTTCAGTCTCGTCCAGAGTCGATTATTTGACGGAGAACTTGTTCAGTAAAAAGATCTTCTGCCTGGACACAACATCTCAACACTTTAAACTCATTTTCTGACAGATTTCAGTTTTTAAATTTTACATTTTGGCCAAGACACACACACACACACACACACACACACACACACACTCTGTGGTCCCGCTTCAGAGCTGCTCCGCTCTGCGTCTGAAACTGAAGATCCTCAGGAATGTTTTGGACGTTACATAAGAACCGCGGCAGAACTGAAGAATCTGCTGCGTCACGACTCAAGAATCTGCAGAGGAACAAAGGTCAAACCCACAAGCTCCTGGTGAGAGGGAGGAGGACAAACCCACAAGATCCTGTCCTGATTCAGGCCTGGTCTAGTCCAAGTTTAGTCCTGGTTTAGTCCCAGTTCAGACCTGGTTTAGTCCTGGTTTAGTTCTGGTTTAGTTCTGACAAAGAAGAGTCTGAACTTTGTGTCAGTTTTTGTTTCATGTGGAGACTTCCTGTAATCACAGAGATCTGAACCTGCACCTGACACCTGACACACACCTGCACCTGACACACACCCGCACCTGACACACACCTGCACCTGACACACACCTGCACACTGACACACACCCGCACCTGACACACACGCACCTGACACACACCGCACCTGACACACACCCCACCTGAACACACCTGACCTGACACACACCCGCACCTGACACACACCCGCACCTGACACACACCTGACACACACCCGCACACCATGACACACACCCGCACCTGACACACACCCGCACCTGACACACACCCGCACCTGACACACACCGCACCTGACACACACCCGCACCTGACACACACCTGACACACTGACACACTGACACACACACTGACACACTGACACATGACACACACTGACACACACCTGACCTGACACACACTGCACACTGACTGACACACACCCGCACCTGACACACACCTGACCTGACACACACCCTGCACCTGACACACACCTGCACCTGACACACACCGCACCTGACACACACCTGCACACTGACACACACCCGCACCTGACACACACACCTGACAGCACCTGACACACACCTGACACCTGACACACACACCTGACACACTGCACACACCACACCTGCTGCAGTAAACACACACACTGACCTAAACCACCACTAAACACAGGACTGACTAACAGGACACACTAAACCAGGACTAAACACACACCACACCTGACACACACCTGACCTGACACACACCTAGAAACACCAGACACCTGGTGCACATCTGTCCTGATTTGATGACATCATTTTCCAGAGTCATAAATCCTGCTGAGTCACACACACCTGTAAAACCAGGACTAAACCAGGACTAAACCAGACTAAACAGGACTAAACCAGACTAAACTAAACCAGGAGTAAACTGGACTAAACCAGGACTAAACAGGACTAAACCAGGACTAAACTAGGACTAAACCAGGAGTGAAACTGGGACTAAACCAGGACTAAACCAGGACTAAACAGGACTAAACTAGGACTAGGAACTAAACCAGGACTAAACTAAAAACAGGACTGGGACTAAACCAGGACTAAACAGGACTAAACCAGGACTAAACTAGGACTAAACAGGAGTAAACTGGGACTAAACCAGGACTAAACGGACTAAACAGGACTAAACTAGGACTAAACCAGGACTAAAGGACTAAGGACTAAACCAGGAAAAACTTAACAGGACTGACTGACTGACTAAACGTTGTTGACCCGTGTGCAGATTGAGTGGAGGTTCCTGTGGGTATAAAGTGGAGGAGCAGCGTCTCTTCAGGCTCCGGTTCCAGGACTGAGCCGGGAGCCACACGGAGCTGCTCGAGGGCAACAGTGTGTGCCCAACTCGCCCGATCCTGCGCCACGGGGCGACTGAACGCCTGGGAAAGTCTGGAGAGAACCTTCTAGAACATCCACGTCACCTCAGACTCAAGAAAAACACCGACTGACCAAAGGAACGATTCTATATCTCTACATGATCAGATGGAAACTCTCAGAGACACACAGGTCCTGAGGAGAACATGAGGAGAACATGAGGAGAACATGAGGAGAACAGGAGGAGAACAGGAGGAGAACAGAGGAACAGAGGAACAGAGGAACAAGGAGGGAGGAAGAGGGAGGAGGGAGAGAGAGAAGAGAGAGAGAAAGACAAAGAGAAAGAGGAAACTCAGAACCTCAGACAGAATCACCACAGAGATCACCCTGCCCGTTCAGCACCTGCCCGTTCAGCACCTGCCCGTTCAGCACCTGCCCGTTCAGCACCTGCCCGTTCAGCACCTGCCGTTCAGCACCTGTCATTTAACACCTGTCGTTTAGCTCCTGTCAACATCTCCTCAAACCTGAAGTTTCTCGTTTCACGTTTAGGAGATAAATGTTCCTCCAGACTCTGACCTGGAGCCGGCGGCACTGCTCCATGTCCTCCTCCAGAACATCACCGATCCTGGACCCGGTCTCAGTCCTGGACCCGGTCTCAGTCCTGGTCTGGGTCCTGGTCTGGATCTTGGTCCGGTCTGAACACGATTCCAGGAAAGTCTAAAACAAACAAATGAATCTGAGTCAAAACTTTGCAACGATCGATTTTCAGAAGTGACAAAGTTATTTTGTCCTTCATGATTCTTCTGGTCTAAACCAGGACTAAACCAGGACTAAACCAGGTCTAAACCAGGACTAAACCAGGACTAAACCAGGACTAAACCAGGACTAAACCAGGACTAAACCAGGACTAAACCAGGACTAAAACTGGGACTAAACCAGGACTATAACAGGATTAAATTGGGACTAAAACGATTAATTTTCAGAATAAAGTGACAATATTATTTTGACAGTCCACGTACTTCCTCCGTCTGTCCTTTGGTCTCCTCCTCCTCTTCCTCCGTCTCTCGGTTCTGTGGTTCCGTCCGTGGTTCCGTCCGTGGTTCCGTCCGTGGTTCCGTCCGTGGTTCCGTCCGTGGTTCCGTCCGTGGTTCCGCGGGGTCTGAGGTCCCGGAGTCGCAGGACGACTCTCGGCTGTGCACGGAGCTTTTGTACGAGCCGACGGGAGACGAGGGAGAGTCCAGCCCCGAGTCGTCCCAGTCCAGGAGCTCCGGGGCGGCCAGGGGGGGCAGGACAGACACAGGAGCGGGGACGGGAGCGGGCGCGGCGGGCAGAGGGGGCAGAGGGGGCAGAGGGGGCAGAGGGGGCAGAGGGGCAGAGCGGGCGCGGCGGGCAGAGGGGGCAGAGGGGGCAGAGGGTCCACAGGGTCCAGAGGGAGGCTCAGGTTTGGACTGTCCTCGTTTGGATCGGAGGATTTGGTCCAGGTTTGGTCCAGAGTTTCCAGGTCAAACACAGGGGTGAGGGAGGGGTCAGAGGGGTCAGAGGTCAGGGAGGGGTCAGAGGGGTGAGAGGTCAGGGAGGGGTCAGAGGTGAAGGGGTCAGCAGGGGGCGGCAGGTTCCTCTGAGAGTGACTGAACATTTTCATTTTGGTCAGAACCACGTCACCGCCCACGACCACGTCACATTTACCTGGAACACAAAACACACGAGGATCAGACCTGGTCCTGGTTTAGTCCTGGTTTAGTCCTGGTTCAGTCCTGGTTCTGGTTCTGGTTGGAGTGAGGGAGAGGAGATGAGTGTAGGAGGTGAGGATTCCAGAGCTTGTGGAAGTTTGAAGAGGAACAAAGATGTTTTGTTCAACTGGAGCTCCACAGACCAGAACCAGACCCAGACCAGAACCAGACCAGACCCAGACCAGACCCAGACCAGACCCAGACCAGAACCAGACCAGACCCAGACCAGGACCAGACCCAAACAAAGACCAGAACCACACCAGACTCATCTGAAGGAGAATTATGACTGACAAACAAAGTATATTTTAGTGAGAGATTGTCTAAACTCAGTCCTGGTTTAGTCCTGGTTTAGTCCTGGTTTAGTCCTGGTTTAGTCCTGGTTTAGTCCTGGTTTAGTCCTGGTTTAGTCCTGGATGAGCTCATGTTTTTTTCTCACAGATGTTTCCTGTTATTACAGAGTCACGACTCAACATGTTTACAAAGAAAACTGAGTCACACTGAAGGGACCTGACACACACTGGAGGGACCTGACACACACTGGAGGGACCTGACACACACTGGAGGGACCTGACACACACTGAAGGGACCTGACACACACTGGAGGGACCTGACACACACTGGAGGGACCTGACACACACTGAAGGGACCTGACACACACTGGAGGGACCTGACACACACAGGAGGGACCTGACACACACAGGAGGGACCTGACACACACAGGAGGGACCTGACACACACTGAAGGGACCTGACACACACTGGAGGACCTGACACACACTGAAGGGACACACACTGAAGGGACCTGACACACACTGAAGGGACCTGACACACACAGGAGGGACCTGACACACACTGGAGGGACCTGACACACACGGGGAGATCATAAAAATGCAGTACCTCGTTTCCAGGGCGCGAGAACCGACAGAGTCCTGCTCCAACCGACCACCAGCCTCCTCCTGCCCCGCACACTCATCCTGGACCTGGTCTAGTCCTGGTCTAGTCCTGGTTTAGTCCAGGTTTAAGTCTTGGTTTAGACCTGTTTAAGTCCTGGTTCAGTCCTGGTGTAGACCTGGTTTCATCCTGTTTAAATCCAGCTTTAGTCCATGGTTTGGTCCTGTTTAGTCTTGTTCAAGTGCTGTTTAAGTCCTGATTTAGTCTTAGTTTAGTCCTGGTTTAGTTCTGTTTAAGTCCCGGTGTAGACCTGGTTTAGTCCTGGTTTAGTCCCGGTGTAGACCTGGTTTAGTCCATGGTTCACTGAGTTCTGTGAGTGAGAAGAGTGAATTCCTCTGAAGAGGGAGGAGACGAGGAGGGAGGAGACGAGGAGGGAGGGGACGAGGAGGGAGACGAGGAGGGAGGACGAGGAGGGAGGGACGAGAGGAGGAGAGAGGAGGAGGGGACGAGGAGGGAGGAGACGAGGAGGGAGGAGACGAGGAGGTAGATGATGCATATTTCCTCGTTTGTCTCGTTGATGTTTGGTCTGTGAATCTGCTCCGTCTCTTTAAGAAATAAAAACAAATATAAATATTATTGATGAAAATATCAGGACTTTTGTTCTACGACCACAGTGTTTATCTAGAACTAAAACCAGGACTAAACCAGGACTAAACCAGGACTAAACCAGGACTAAACCAGGACTAAACCAGGACTAAACCAAGGACTAAACCAAGGACTGAAACCAGGACTAAACCAGGACTAAACCAGGACTAAACCAGGACTAAACCAGGACTGAACCAGAACTAAACCAGGACTAAACCAGA
>NW_026571404.1:1197877-1222877 GCF_026225935.1 Boleophthalmus pectinirostris | reverse complement strand
TTTTGTTATTTTAGCACAAATATGTCAATGTTTTTATAAATCTGTTTCTGTTTTTTCACTTGTCGAGTGTGAGACCTCGAGTCCGAGACGAGACCAAGACCTCAAAAAAACTGGTCTAGAGGCCGGACCCGAGTTTTACGACACTGTTTTGATGTTGGTGGAGGAAACGTGACCTGCTGTTGTGTCCAGAAAAGATTTAAAGCAGAAAAGATTCAAACTGAGACGTGTGTGAAACGGTTTTAAATCTCAAACTGAACTTGATTTTGTGTTTTTTTACGTCTTTTCAAAGCTTCTCTACCTGATTTTTCCTGCGTTTAAAAGGTGAAAAACAGAACTAGTTTGCAGTGGTTAAAGTTCTTGTGGATTGAGTTTGTAGATTTATTCTGTTTCTACTTCAGATCTGTGCTGAGGAGGGACTCGTTTTACTCAGATCCACGAGGAACATCACGAGGAACATCATGAGGAACATCAGGAACAGCGTCTTAAATGTCACGCTTTGAACATTTTAGAAACATAACGGAAACTGTTCTGCTCAAAACTTCTTCTTTTGAATCCTGGATTTGTTTATAAGATCTTTGAAATCGCTCTGTTCCTCTGCTCCTCTCACCCTCTCCACTCCTCTGACCTTCTGACCTTTTTCTCTGCTCTTCTCCTCCTCTGCTCCTCTAAACCCTGATCTTGATTCTTCTCTGCTCCTCTCACCGTCTTCTCTGCTCTTCTGCTCCTCTAAACCTTTTTTTGATTCTCTTCAGCTACTCTGATCCTCTCCTCTGCTCCCCTCTTCTGCTCCTCTCACCTTCTTCTCCGCTCCTCTAACCCTCTCCACTCCTCTGACCTTCTTACCTTCTTCTCTGCTCTGCTCTTCTCCTCTAAACCCTCCTCTTGATTCTTCTCTGTTCCTCTCTTCTGCTCCTCTCACCTTCTCCTCTGCTCCTCTGGCCTTCACCTCCGTTCCTCTGACCTTCTTCTCTGCTCCTCTCACCTTCCTCTCCGTTCCTCAGTTCTTCTTCTCTTCTGAACGTGAACAGTGCCATGACTTAATCGTTTTATTAATTGTAAAATCATCCCGATCTGAGCGTCTCACCTGATCGTTCCAGAGTTAGAAGGTTCTTCTGGGTGGATGGGGTTTGGGCGTCTGGTTTAATCTTCTCGGGTGGATGAGCGTGAGGAGGAGGATGGGGAACTCCAGCGCGGTGACTCACTTCACGCTGGGGGCCTTCACCGACCCGGGGCCTTTCCGCTGGCTCTACTTCCTGCTCCTGTTGTCCATGTACCTTCTCGTCATCGTGTCCAACCTCCTCCTCGTCGCCGTGATCTGCCTGAACCGAAGCCTCCACGAGCCCATGTACCTTCTGCTCTGTGGGCTCTTCGTGAACGAGCTGTGGGGCAGCGCCGCCGTGTTCCCCATGCTCCTGGTGCAGATCCTGCGCGAGGTCCACACCGTCACGCTCGCCTTCTGCTTCCTCCAGATCTTCTTCGGCCACTCGTACGGTTCCATCGAGTTCGTGACCCTCGCCGTCATCACGTACGACCGATACGTGGCGGTGAGCTTCCCGCTGCAGTACCGAGCGCGCATGACCTTCTCCAAAGTCCTGTTCCTCGTCGTGTTCCCGTGGTTTTACTCGCTCGTCTTGATTCTGACTTTAGTTCTTTTGACTCGTTCCTTAAACCTGTGCGGCTCGTTCATCCCCGCGATCTTCTGTAGTAACTTCTCCGTGGTGAAGCTGGCGTGTTCAGATATTTCCCTCCACAACATCTACGGGCTCCTCATCACCGTGCTCACCGTCTTCGGGCCCATGCTCTTCATGTTCGGGACGTACGTGTGGATCCTGACCGTGTGCTTCCGTTCTTCCGCTCGGACGCGTCAGAAGGCGCTCAGCACCTGCGCGCCGCACCTGGCCTCCATCCTCAACTTCTCGTTCGGCGTGTTCTTCGAGGTTCTGCAGAGTCGCTTCGACCTGAGGAGCGTCCCGGCCGTGGTCCGTCTGCTCCTCTCCGTCTACTTCCCCGTGGTCCAGCCGCTCTTCAACCCGTTAATCTACGGCCTGAAGCTGTCCAAAGTCCGAGCTCAGTGTGTGCGGCTGCTGCGCCTGATGCCCTCCCACGACAACAACAAGGACAACAACAATAACAATAAGAACAACAACAACAACCACGACAACAATAAGAACAAGAACAACAACCACGACAACAACAAGGACAACAACAATAACCACAACAATAAGAACAACAACAATAAGAACAACAACAACAACCACGACAACAACAAGGACAACAACAATAACAACAACAACAACAATAAGAACAACAACAATAAGAACAACAACAACAATAAGAACAACAACAACAACAACAACGACAACAACAACAACAACAAGGACAACAACAATAAGAACAACAACAACAACAACAATAAGAACAACAACAACAACACGACAACAACAAGACAACAACAATCAACACGACAACAACAACACAACAAGACAACAACAAAAGACAACAACACAACAACAACAACAAAAGACAACAACAACAACAACAACACAACAACAACAACAACAACAACAACAACACAACAACAACAACAACAACCACAACAACAACACGACAACCAATAAACATCTGAGAAAATCGATTTGTGTTTTTATTCCAGTTTTGGGTTTGGCTTGGGTCACATTCTTAGATTTAAACAAACTTTATTGATCCACAAGGAAAATGATTTAAACACACGAGTCACAATAAAATATAACAAAAAGTAAAAATATAAATGACAATAATAAATTCTAAATAAGAAGCAAAAAAACAACAACAACAGACACGTGACATAAAGAAATAATTATATAAATGTAAATGTACAAGTCAAAATAAAATAGAAAGATACAAAATAAAATATAAAATCACAGATTTATTCGATAGGTCCAACGCAACAATAAGATGATTGACAGGACGGTGTAAACCAGGGGGTCCAAACGTTTTCATCAAGGGCCACATATGTAAACACAGACGAAGCAGAGGCCGATCGAGGCCGTGGACTTTTACTACAGACTCAAACACTAAATATTTAAATCTTCACTTTATCAAGGTAGATTTTCAAAAAACTTGCAGTAAAAAGTGAATTTTTAATTGATGCAGGTCATTTGGGCCAATTCACCTGGAAGCCTGAGGGCCAAGAAAAGTTTGTCTGAGGGCCGCATTTGGCCCACGGGCCATAGTTTGGACACACCTGGTGTAGGGAGTATTATCTGTCCCTCACTGTGACAAAAGCTCACAGTCGATCACATGACCAACTTTAGTTTGTCAATCGTTTTATTCAGTCCTTCAGTCGACTCTGATCGACTCGTTTCAACTCAAACTGATTTGATCGTTTTCCCTGGTCCATGTCTGGACTAAAACTGCTCGGATTTGATTTTAAAGATGTTTTTTAAATGATGTTTTTTGTTTGGCAGCTTCACGTTTTCATGAGTCAAACATAAACTCTTCTTGAGTCTGAGCAGCGACACAACAAACACATTCACTGATTTTTATAAAGAAATACAATCAATATTCTGCAGAATTGAGTTCAACCTTTTGGCTCCACAATATTTTCTGTTTTTTATGTGGCTCCATAAAAAAAACAACTGCCCAAACCTGATGGAAATCCTGAAACACCAAAGGTCGTCTGAGCAGCTGGAGGTCGTTTGACTGAAACACTTCAAATCATTTTATTTAGGATTTAGGGAAAAAAAAAAAAAAAAAAGTGAGGATTTTTTCCAAGTTTGGCCATTTTTTTAGATTTCAGATTTGTCTTCCTGGTTGTAAATCATGACATCACACTGAGAAATTCCATAACTGTTACCATAGAAACCAGACGAAGCTCTGAGGCCAAACTCGTCCAACGTCCCAGAGACGAAGAGACAAAAACAAACACAACAAAACTCTTTATTTAAACGAAATCCTCCAAACACTGACGTCAGACGATTGTGTCGATCCAAACAACAGAGACTTTTACCTGTGGTCAGCTCTGTGCAGAGGCGAGCCACGAGCCACGAGCCACGAGCCACGAGCCACGAGCCACGAGCCACGAGCCACATCACTGTCAGTCTAACAGAAGATACATGAGTTTAAAGTCACAGAACATCCTGACACTGAGAACAAACGAGGCCTCAGACCAACGATCCTGAGACGAGTTTTTACTGCAGGAGTTAAAAAAAGAAGAAAGAAGAAAGATTAATTATTTAAATATTTGAGAAGTGACACAGAATAAACCATAAAATTGTTGTTTAAAAGTTTAAAGTTTGAAGAATAAACAGGAGTTAAAAACTGAATTCAAAGTTCAGGTCAGAGGAACTTTGTCTCCACCTGCTGGTTGTTTGTGTGAACTGCAGAATAAAGTACATTTCCCTGAAGTCTTATTTAGAATTTATTATTATAGTTTATATTTTCCTCTTATTTTAATAAACTGTTTGTTGAAGTGTCCTGCTGCCTTCACGGGCCGTGGGAAAAATGAAACTTTCAACTTATGAAATTGAAATTACAAGAGTGTTTTGTGTTTTTGTTCTAGTGAAACTTGGACTCAGAGTTTATCCAGATCTGTTATTTGGGTAAAACAGTTTTAATATTTCATTTAATTTTATTTATATTTTATTATTTATTGTATTTATTTCAATAATAAGTGTAAATGGTGACAAACTAAACAACTAACGACGACAGAGAAAATGTAACAGAAACACATTTAGTGTTTAGGGTTTAGTTCTTCCCCGTCACGTTCACATTTTCACTTTTCTCCGTCGTGTTGAAAGGTCAAAATTTATCTCATTTTGATCATAAAAATCTTCCAGTTTTCCAGTGAAAATGGCGACGTGAGTGAGTCGTGTTCATGTTCTGATTCATTCTGATGTTGGTTTTTGGTATTTCCCATCGTGACCACAGGACGTGAAGGAGTCGCAGATGAACTGTTGGGTTTTTTCTTGGTCTGGATCTTTGAGCTGCTGAGAACTTCTACACCAAATGTGAGAGAAAACCTTCCAGAAGAAACACTCTGAGTCTCATCAGCGACCAAACAGCAGCTGTGGCCCTCAGGAGACCTTCCAGAAGAAACACCAGAAGAAACACCAGAAGAAACACCAGAAGAAACACCAGCCCAACAGAGTCAACCAAGACGACAACATGACCGACGTTTGTGGTTTGATTCTCTGGAGTTTCTCGAGCCTCCTGCAGGTCGACAAATCAAAGACTCTGAGGGACGTTTAACATCTACACTGAACATTTCTCTGGTCTGGTCAAGATTTTAAACCTTCGATCAGGTTCTTCGTCGTGTTTTCAGATTTATGGTCGACTCACTCGTTCTGAGACGCTTCACTCTCGTCTGGAGGTCGAGTATCTGAAGAACTTGTCCAGTAAATTCATCTTCTGCCTGGACACGACATTTTACGACTTTTACTCATTTTCTGATAAATTTAAGCAAGTCGTCGTTTTGCGAGTCTCAAGTCTTTGACCTCAAGTCCAAGTCAAGTGTCGAGTCACTGGCCCATAAGTCCAAGTCAAGTCCAAGTCGTCTGCGTTGAGCTTCAAGTCATTTCAAATCTTTAAACCAAACAGAGCTTCGATTTTTGCAGTTTAAATGAATTTGAATCTAAATTGTTCTTAAAAAGTCACGGTGTGTATATATTTATATTTATATATGAGTGTTTATATAAAAGTTGTAGAAACGTTATTTTTCCGTTTTAAAAGTCGTTCATCCATCGAGTCGTGGAGGCATCAGAGTCATGAAACTTTTAAATGTTTTAACAAAATGTGAGTGAATCACGACGTCAGAACAGAAAGAAGAAAGATTTAAAATGTTTCATAACAGTTTTTTTGTCGTTTTTGAACTGAAAGGGAAGAATCAGGTTCTGTGTAGTTCCCTGTTTTACTCTGTTGTACTTTATATTACTGTGTATTACTGTAGTACTTTTGAGTATCGCAGTACTTCAGGTCCGTCCAAAGTACAAACCAAAGTGTGGGGAAATGTTCCAGTTTGTTTCTGTAAAATTCAGCGTCGCATTTATCAACTGAAGAGAAAAGTATTTTATAAAAACATAACTTTTTTAGAAGCATCAAGTCACCTCAAGTCGCAGGCCTCAAGTCCGAGTCGAGTCCCGAGTCACAGGCCTCAAGTCCGAGTCGAGTCCCCAGTCGCAGGCCTCAAGTCCAAGTCGAGTCCCAAGTCGCAGGCCTCAAGTCCAAGTCGAGTCCCGAGTCACAGGCCTCAAGTCCGAGTCGAGTCCCAAGTCGCAGGTCTCAAGTCTGAGTCGAGTCCCAAGGCGCAGGCCTCAAGTCCGAGTCGAGTCCCAAGTCGCAGGCCTCAAGTCCGAGTCGAGTCCCAAGTCGCAGGCCTCAAGTCCGAGTCAAGTCCCAAGTCGCAGGCCTCAAGTCCGAGTCGAGTCCCAAATCTTTGTCCATTTTATCAAGTCAAGTCTCAAAAAATAGTGACTCAAGTCTCTGAACCCGTGACCAGAGGCTCAGGGTTCAACTTCAGGTCACTTCTTGTCCTAAACCTGAACTTCATCAGAAACAGATCACATTTTGGGTTAAAGTCTGTGGTCCAGCAGGTCTCACTCGTCCTCCAGGAGTTTCATCATTGTTTATCTCATCACACTCAGACCTCAGGGACCAATCAGACGCAGCCGTCCGGTCACATGTCCACAGAGAGACGAGGTAATGACGTCCCTGTGGACCAATCAGGACGCAAACAAGGTCATTAACCCCAACGCAACACAAGAACACAAAAAAACAACGCAACACAACAACGCAACACTACACAACGACACAACATAACGACGCACAACACAACAGAAAAACAACTGAGCTCAGAGTTAATGAGGCTGAATTAACTTTGTCCTGAGTTTGTGAAGACGAACTGAAAGTCTGGAGTCTGCAGTGACTCACACTGGGGGAGCTCTACATCTACATCTACACCTACATCTACACCTACATCTACATCTACACCTACATCTACATCTACACCTACTACATCTACATCTACATCTACACCTACATCTACATCTACACCTACATCTACACCTACATCTACATCTACATCTACACCTACATCTACATCTACATCTACATCTACACACTACATCTACACCTACACCTACATCTACACTACATACACTACATACATCTACATCTACATCTACACCTACATCTACATCTACACCTACATCTACATCTACATACATCTACACCTACATCTACATCTACATCTACATCTACACTACATACATCTACACCTACATCCTACATCTACATCTACATACATCTACACCTACACCTACATCTACACATCTACACTCTACATCTACATCTACATCTACATCTACACCTACATCTACACCTACATCTACATCTACACTCTACATCTACATCTACACCTACATCTACATCTACACCTACATCTACACCTACATCTACATCTACATCCTACATCTACACTACATCTACTACATCTACATCTACACCTACTACATCTACATCTTACATCTACATCTACATCTACATCTACATCTACATCTACATCTACATCTACATCTACACCTACATCTACATCTACACTACATCTACATCTACACCTACATACATCTACACCTACATCTACATCTACACCTACACCTACATCTACATCCTACATCTACACCTACATCTACACTCTACATCTACATCTACATCTACACCTACATCTACACCTACATCTACACCTCACTACATCTTACACTACTACATCTACACTACACTACTACATCTACATCTACTTACATCTACATACATCTACACTACATACATCTACATCTACACTACATACACCTCTACACTACATCTACATCTACATCTACATCTACACCTACATCTACATACCTACATCTACATCTACACTCTACATCTACACCTACATACATCTACACCTACATCTACACCTACATCTACACTTACATCTACACCTACATCTACATCTACACTACATACATCTACACTTACATCTACACCTACACCTACATCTACATCTACACCTACATCTACATCTACACCTACATCTACACTACATCTACATCTACATCTACATCTACATCTACACTTACATCTACACTACACTACATCTACACCTACATCTACACCTACATCTACACTACACTCTACACTTACATCTACACTCATACATCTACATACATCTACATCACTACATCTACACCACTACATCTACACTCTACATCTACATCTACACTACACTACATCTACACTTACACCTACACTCTACATCTACATCTACATCTACATCTACACCTACACTACACCTACTACATCCTACATCTACATCTACATACATCTACACTTACATCTACACTTACTACATCTACACACTACATCTACACTACATCTACATACATACACATCTACACTACATCTACATCTACACCTACACTTACATCTACATCTACACTCACATCTACACCTACACCTACACCTACATCTACACTACTCTACTACATCTACATCTACACTACATCTACACCTACATCTACATCTACACTTACATCTACATCTACATCTACACCTACATCTACACTACATCTACATCTACTACATCTACACCCTACACTACATCTACATCTCTACATCTACACTACTTACATCTACACCTACACCTACATCTACATCTACACTTACATCTACACTTACATCTACATCCTACATCTACATCTACATCTACATCTACATCTACATCTACACCTACATCTACACTACACTACATACATCTACACCTACATCTACATCTACATCTACATCTACATCTACACTCTACATCTACATCTACATCTACATCTACATCTACATCTACACCTACATCTACATCTACACTTACATCTACACTTACATCTACACCTACATCTACATCTACATCTACACCTCTACATCTACACTTACACCTACATCTACACTCCTACATCTACATCTACACTACATCTACACCTACATCTACATCTACACTTACATCTACATCTACATCTACTACACCTACATCCTACATCTACACTACATACATCTACATCTACACCTACATCTACATCTACACTACATCTACACCTACATCTACACCTACATCTACATCTACACTTACATCTACACCTACATCTACACCTACATCTACATACATACACCTACTACATCTCTACACTACTACACCTACATCTACACTACATCTACACCTACACCTACATCTACACCTACATCTACACCTACATCTACACCTACATCTACACTACACCTACAACCTACATCCTACATCCTACATCTACACTACATCTACATACACCTACATCTACATCTACACATCTACATCTACATCTACACTACAACATCTACACCTACATCTACTACACATCTACATCTACACTTACATCTACACCTAACATCTACATCTACACACCTTACATCTACACTACATACTCTACATCTACACCTACATCTACATCTACACTTACATCTACACCTACACCTACATCTACATCTACATCTACACCTACATCTACATCTACATCTACACCTACATCTACACCTACATCTACACCTACATCTACATACATCTACACCTACATCTACACTACCTACACCTACATCTACATCTACACCTACATCTACACCTACATCTACACCTACATCTACATCTACACCTACATCTACACCTACATCTACATCTACACTACATCTACACTACATCTACATCTACACCTACATCTACACCTACATCTACACCTACATCTACATCTACACCTACATCTACATCTACTACATCTACATCTACACCTACATACACTACATCTACACTTACATCTACATCTACACCTACACCTACATCTACATCTACATACTACATCTACATCTACATTCTACATCTACACTACATACATCTACATCTACACACTACACCTACATCTACATCTACACTACTACACATACACTACACTACATCTACATACACCTACATCTACACTACACTACATCTACATCTACTCTACACCTACTACACTACATACATCTACACTCTACATCTACACTACATCTACATCTACACTCTACACTTACATCTACACCTACATCTACATCTACACCTACACCTACATCTACACCTACACCTTACACTTACATCTACATACACCTACATCTACACCTACATCTACACTACACTACATCTACATCTACACCTACATCTACATCTACACCTACATCTACACCTACACCTACACCTACATCTACACCTACATCTACACCTACATCTACACCTACACTACTACATCTACATCTACATCTACACCTACACCTACACTACATCTACATACATACACTACACTACATCTACATTACACTCTACACCTCACCTACATCCTACATCTACACTTACACTCTACACCTACTACATCTACATCTACATTACATACACTACTACACCCTACCTCTACACCTACATCTACACTTACATCACACACCTACATACATTACATTACACTACATACATTACACTACATCTACATCTACACTACACTACATCCTACATCTACATCTACATCTACATCTTGACACTTACACACCTGACTTCAATTAATTCATTACAGTTTAACACTAATAGTAGTATTAAATTAGTAGTAAGTAGTATTAATAGTATAATTAATAATAAGTGTAATGTAATAGTAGTAGTAGTAGTAAAGTAGTATAGTATAGTAGGGTAATAGTAACAGTTGTTGTACAGTAGAAAGTAGTATAGTAGACATTAGAATGTTTGAACAGTTAAGTAACAGGAGTTTGAACAGACTAGAACAAAGAAACAAAACATAGAAAACAGTAGAACAGTAGAACAGTAGAACATTAGAACAGTAGAACATTAGAACAGTAGAACAGAAGAACATTAGGACAGTAGAACATTAGGACAGTAGAACATTAGAACAGTAGAACATTAGAACAGTAAAACATTAGGACAGTAGAACAGTAGAACAGTAGAACAGTAGAACATTAGAACAGTAGAACATTAGAACAGTAGAACAGTAGGACAGTAGAACATTAGAACAGTAGAACGGTAGAACAGTAGAACATTAGAACATTAGCACAGTAGAACATTAGAACAGTAGAACATTAGAACAGTAGAACATTAGGACAGTTAGAACATTAGAACAGTAGAACAGAACAGTAGAACATTAGGACAGTAGAACAGTAGAACAGTAGAACATTAGGACAGTAGAACATTAGGACAGTAGAACATTAGAACATTAGAACATTAGAACAGTAAAACATAGGACAGTAGAACATAGAAACAGTAGAACATTAGAAACAGTAGAACATTAGAACAGAACATTAGAACAGTAGAACATTAGAACATTAGAACATTAGAACAAGAACAGTAGAACAGTAGAACATTAGAACAGTAGAACATAGAACAGTAGAAACAGTAGAACAGTAGAACATTAGGACAGTAGAACAGTAGACAGTAGAACAGTAGAACATTAGAACAGTAGAACAGTTAGAACATTTAGAACAGTAGACAGTAGAACAGTAGAACATTAGAACAGTAGAACAGTAGAACAGTTAGAACCAGTAGAACATTTAGAACAGTAGAACATTAGAACAGTAGAACATTAGAACATTAGAACAGTAGACATAGAACAGTAGAAGTAGAACAGTAGAACAGTAGAAACAGTAGAACATTAGAACATTACAGTAGAAAATTAGATAGAACATAGAACAGTAGAACAGTAGACAGTAGAACATTAGACATGGGTTAAAGTTCACATGAGTTCGTCCCTGTGGTTCCTCCACCAGAAAAGTTCCACAGTACATCTTTAAATCATCTAATGAAACCAGACCAAGCTCGTGCTGCCCCCTGGTGGCCCACAGTGGAACTGCACCAACAGACTCTTGATTGAGATTATTGTAATATTATTATTTTATATTTATATTTATATTTATATTTATATTATGTGTGAATCTGCATCTGAATTTAACACTGTTTTCTGTTCAAAGAAGTTTGGTGAGTTTGACCAGTGTGAATGTGAGAACTAAACCAGAACTAAACCAGAACTAAACCAGACTAAACCAGAACTAAACCAGGACTAAACCAGAACTAAACCAGGACTAAACCAGGACTAAACCAGGACTAAACCACGACTGAACTAAACCAGGACTAACCAGAACTAAACCAGAACTAAACCAGGACTGAACCAGAACTAAACCAGGACTGAACCAGGACTAAACCAGGACTGAACCAGGACCATGCAGGACTGAACCCCAGAGTATAAACCGGTTCTAATCTCACAGAACAAGAACAAACACCGAGTCTGAGTCTGACTCGGAGTCCGCTCGTGTCCGTCCGCACGTGCGCGCGCATGTACAAGTATAAAAACAGCGTGTACATATATACATATATATACATATATATATATATAATATATATATGTGTGTGTGTGTGTGTGTGTGTGTGTACATATGTGTGTGTATATGTGTATATATTTGTGTGTATATATCGGTGCGGGGCTCGTGCGGGGCTCGTGCGGGGCTCGCGGTCTTTGGGGGCGTTTCTTCTTCTTCTGGATTTGTTCCTTTGCAGCATCAGTAGCGCCGCTGTCGCTTCTGTGCCGCGCGTGAGCCTGACCTCACATCCGCGTTTCCCGCGCGATCACCGCAAAAACACCGCAAACAAACACGCACAGCCCGCAGGAGCCACGCGCACGAGGCCCGCAGGTAAGTCTCCGCGGCCGGGGTCGCGTCCCCGCGGGCGGAGCGCGCTCACGGCCGCGGCGGAGGCTCCGGGGAGCGGCGCGCGGACACGGGCCGCGCGGGGCTCGGCTCGGACCGAACTGGACCGGATTTAGTTTGTGCACGTAACGTGCACGTAACGCGGATACGCGAGCGCGGTGTGCGCGTGCACAGCGCACGCGGCTTTGGAAACGCGTCGATTGGAGGCGAGAATCAGAAGCACGTCACGTTTTCAACGAGTTTACACTGCGCATGCGCACACAGCTTTCTCCAGCGGAGCTGAAAAAACAAGAACTAAACCAGGACTAAAACTGGACTAAACCAGGACTAAAACTGGACTACACCAGGACTACACCAGGACTAAACCAGGACTAAAACTGGACTAAACCTGGACTACACAAGGACTAGACCAGGACTAAAACTGGACTAAACCAGGACTAAAACTGGACTACACCAGGACTACACCAGGACTAAACCAGGACTAAAACTGGACTAAACCTGGACTACACCAGGACTAAAACTGGACTAAACCAGGACTACACCAGGACTAGACCAGGACTAAAATGGACTAAACCTGGACTACACCAGGACTGGACTAAACGGGACTAAACCTGGACTACACCAGGACTAAACCAGGACTAAACCAGGACTAACCAGGACTAAACCTGGACTAAACCAGGACTAAAACTGGACTAAACCTGGACTACACCAAGACTATACCAGGTCTAAACCAGGTCTAAACCAGGTCTGGACTCTGGACAGACTGGTCCTGGTTTAGAAGCAGACACACAGACAGGTCGGTCATGTTATTAAAAGCTCAATAAATCGCGTCAGAAAAAAACCCCCAAAAAAACAGAATATCGACACTATTTTATGGCACCGAACCTTGACTGGACCCATAGAACTATAATAGAACCTTGACTGGACCCGTAGAACTATAATAGAACCCTGACTGGACCCAACTAGAACTTGACTGACCCATAGAACTATAATAGAACTGAACTGGAATAACTATAATAGAACCCTGACTGGACCCATAGAACTATAATAGAACCCTGACTGGACCCATAGAACTATAATAGAACCCTGACTGGAACCGTAGACTATAATAGAACCTTGACTGGACCCGTAGAACTATAATAGAACCTTGACTGGACCCGTAGAACTATAATAGAACCTTGACTGGACCCGTAGAACTATAATAGAACCTTGACTGGACCCATAGAACTATAATAGAACCTTGACTGGACCCATAGAACTATAATAGAACCTTGACTGGACCCGTAGGACTATAATAGAACCTTGACTGGACCCATAGAACTATAATAGAACCTTGACTGGACCCGTAGAACTATAATAGAACCCTGACTGGACCCGTAGAACTATAATAGAACCTTGACTGGACCCGTAGAACTATAATAGAACCTTGACTGGACCCATAGAACTATAATAGAACCCTGACTGGACCCGTAGAACTATAACAGAACCCTGAGGGGGCTCACCGTTCTGCTGCTGCAGGATGTCGGCTCGTGGGAAGAAGAAGTTGACGAAGACGTCTCGGTCGGCGCGGGCCGGGGTTCTGTTCCCCGTGGGCCGGATGATGCGGTACCTCCGGAACTCCACCCACAAATATCGGATCGGGATCGGCGCTCCGGTTTACATGGCCGCCGTCATCGAGTACCTGGCAGGTGAGAGACCCGGACTGAACCAGGACTAAACCAGGACTAAACCAGGACTAAACTAGGACTAAACCAGGACTAAACCAGGAAACCAGGTCTAAACCAGGTCTAAACGTGTTCTTGTTTGTGGTGTTTAGCGGAGATCCTGGAGTTGGCGGGGAACGCGGCGCGGGACAATAAAAAGGGGCGGATCACTCCTCGTCACATCAAACTCGCCGTCGCCAACGACGAAGAACTCAACCAGGTCTGAACTCAACCAGGTCTGAACTCAACCAGGTCTGGACTCAACCAGGTCTGAAGCTCCTGGACCAAACTCTGAGATTTAATGTTCTAAAGTTCTAAGTTCTGAAGTTCTGAACAGAGCTGGAGTTGAATTTTGACAGTTCAATTTGAAGCTTGAAAATATTTGTGCTGAATATTTAAAAGGTGAAATTTAGATTTTAAATGTGAAACACTTAAAATTTCAGCAACTAAAATTCATCTTTTATCAGAGTTAAAAAATTCAAAGTGAGAAATTCAGTGATGTTTAAAGTTCTAAATGTGAAGGAACTTCTTCTCCTCTGTAAATGTCCCTGTGGCGTCTCTTGTCTCGTGTAAAATCCTGTTTGGTTCTTCAGCTCCTTCGTGGTGTGACCATCTCAAACGGAGGAGTTCTTCCTCGGATCCACCCCGAGCTTCTGTCCAAGAAACGCGGCACCAGGGCCCGAACCGAGACGCCGCCCGCCGACAAGCAGCCGGAGACGGGAACCAGGGTCAGGAAGAGCCCCAAGACCTCCAGGACCTCCAGGACCTCCAAAGCCCGGAGAGGCAAAGGCCGACGAGGACGCAAGCCCAAGGTACAGAGAAGGTCTGAGGGAGGAGGACGAGGAGGAGGGTCTGGAGGGTCTGGAGGGTCTGGAGAGTCTGGAGGGTCTGGAGGAGGAGGGTCTGGAGGAGGGTCTGGAGGGTCTGGAGGGTCTGGAGGGTCTGGAGGGTCTGGAGGGTCTGGAGGGGGAGGTCTGGAGGAGGAGGGTCTGGAGGAGGGGGTCTGGAGGGTCTGGAGAGTCTGGAGGAGGTTTGGAGGAGGGTCCTGGAGGAGGAGGGTCTGGAGGAGGGTCTGGAGGGGGTCTGGAGGAGGAGGGTCTGGGGAGGTCTGGAGGAGGGTCTGGAGGGTCTGGAGGAGGGTCTGGAGGAGGAGGAGGTCTGGAGGAGTTCTGGAGGAGGAGGAGGGTCTGGAGGAGGGTCTGGAGGAGGTCTGGAGGAGGGTCTGGAGGAGGGGGTCTGGAGGGTCTGGAGGAGGGTCTGGAGGAGGGTCTGGAGGAGGGTCTGGAGGAGGGTCTGGAGGAGGGTCTGGAGGGGGTCTGGAGGAGGGTCTGGGTCTGAGAGTCTGGAGGAGGGTCTGGAGGAGGGTCCTGGAGGAGGGGGTTGGAGGAGGAGGGTCTGGAGGAGGAGGGTCTGGAGGAGGGTCTGGAGGAGGAGGGTCTGGAGGAGGGTCTGGAGGGTCTGGAGGGAGGAGGGTCTGGAGGAGGGTCTGGAGGAGGAAGGGTCTGGAGGAGGGTCTGGAGTCTGGAGGAGGGTCTGGAGGAGGGTCTGGAGGAGGAGGTCTGGAGGGGGTCTGGAGTCTGGAGGAGTCTGGAGGAGGGTCTGGAGGAGGGTCTCTGGAGGAGGGTCTGGAGGAGTCTGGAGGAGGTCTGGAGGAGGGTCTGGGTCTGGAGGAGGAGGGGTCTGGAGGAGGGTTGGAGAGGGTCTGGAGGAGGAGGGTCTGGAGGAGGAGGGTCTGGGGGTCTGGAGGAGGAGGGTCTGGAGGAGGGTCTGGAGGAGGGTCTGGAGGAGGGTCTGGAGGAGGGTCTGGAGGAGGGTCTGGAGGAGGAGGGTCTGGAGGAGGGTCTGGAGGAGAGGGTCCTGGAGGAGGGTCTGGAGGAGGGTCTGGAGGAGGGTCCTGGCTCAGACCTGCTGTGGTTTGTTTCAGAACCAGGACGCAGAGAAAGAATCAGAACCAAATTCAACACAAGAAGAAGAACTGGGAGAAGGTTTCACCATCCTGTCAGCCAAGACCCTGTTCCTGGGACAGAAGGTACGAGACCGAGACTAAACCAGGACTGAACTAAGACTGAACCAGGACTGAACCAGGACTGAAGCAGGACTGAAGGTGGGAGGGCATCCTGCTTAAATCTGGTTGTTGTTGCAGTTGTCGCTCACAGAGATCGACCTCGGGAAACTCGGCTCCGTCAAAGTGGACGCCATCGTGAACCCGACCAACGCCGACCTGGACCTGAGGGACCCTGTGGGTGAGGACCAGACCAAAACCAGGTCCAAAACCAGACCAAAACCAGGTCCAAAACCACCAAAACTAGACCAAAACCAGGTCCAAAACCAGGTCCAAAAACCAAAACCAGGCCCAAAACTAGACCAAAACCAGGTCCAAAACCAGGTCCAAAACTAGACCAAAACCAGGCCCAAAACTAGACCAAAACCAGGTCCAAAACCAGGTCCAAAACTAGACCAAAACCAGGTCCAAATCTAGACCAAAACCAGGTCCAAAACTAGACCAAAACCAGGTCCAAAACCAGGTCCAAAACTAGACCAAAACCAGGTCCAAATCTAGACCAAAACCAGGTCCAAAACCAGAACCAGGTCCAAAACTAGACCAAAACCAGGTCCAAAACTAGACCAAAACCAGGTCCAAAACTAGACCAAAACCAGGTTCAAAACTAGACCAAAACCAGGTTCAAATCTAGACCAAAACCAGGTACAAATCCAGACCAAAACCAGGTCTAAAACCAGGTCCAAAACTAGACCAAAACCAGGTCCAAATTTAGACCAAAACCAGGTCCAAATCTAGACCAAAACCAGGTCCAAATCTAGACCAAAACTAGGTCCAAAACTAGACCAAAACCAGGTTCAAAACTTGACCAAAACTAGGTCCAAATCTAGACCAAAACCAGGTCTAAAACCAGGTCCAAAACTAGACCAAAACCAGGTCCAAATTTAGACCAAAACCAGGTCCAAATCTAGACCAAAACGAGGTCCAAATCTAGACCAAAACTAGGTCCAAAACTAGACCAAAACCAGGTTCAAAACTTGACCAAAACTAGGTCCAAATCTAGACCAAAACCAGGTCCAAAACTAGACCAAAACCAGGTTCAAAACTAGACCAAAACCAGGTTCAAATCTAGACCAAAACCAGGTCCAAATCCAGACCAAAACCAGGTCTAAAACCAGGTCCAAAACTAGACCAAAACCAGGTCCAAATTTAGACCAAAACCAGGTCCAAATTTAGACAAAAACCAGGTCCAAATCTAGACCAAAATGAGGTCCAAATCTAGACCAAAACTAGGTCCAAAACTAGACCAAAACCAGGTTCAAAACTTGACCAAAACTAGGTCCAAATCTAGACCAAAACCAGGTCCAAATCTAGACCAAAACGAGGTCCAAATCTAGACCAAAACTAGGTCCAAATCTAGACCAAAACTAGGTCCAAAACTAGACCAAAACCAGGTTCAAAACTAGACCAAAACCAGGTTCAAAACTAGACCAAAACCATGTCCAAATCAAGACCAAAACCAGGTCTAAAACCAGGTCTAAAACCTGACCAAAACCAAGTCTAAAACCCGGCCAAAACCAGGTCTAAAACCAGGTCTAGAACCAGGTCTAACACCCGATCATGTGACAGTTTTGCTCCGCCCACAGGAAGTGCTCTGGAGAAGGCCGGGGGGCGGGACTTTGTAGACGGCGTCAAAGAAGCGAGAAAATCACACTGCCCCCTGGAGGTCGGCGCAGGTAAAGGCCGTTTCTGCTCCTGTCTGCTGCCTGCACCTGCCTGCACCTGTCTGCACCTGTCCTGCACCTGTCTGCTCCTGTCTGCTCCTGTCTGCTCCTGTCTGCACCTGTCTGCACCTGTCTGTGTCTGTACCTGTCTGCTGTTTGTCTGTCCTGTTCTGTGTTTTTGCGTGTTCTCAGTGTGTTTTTGCGTGTTCTCAGAGTGTTTTTTTGTGTTCTCGGTGTGTTTTTGCGTGTTCTTGTGTGTTTTTGCGTGTTCTCAGTGTGTTTTTGCGTGTTCTCAGAGTGTTTTTGCGTGTTCTCAGTGTTTTTGCGTGTTTTGTTTTTGCTCAGTGTTTTTGTTTTTGTTTTGCGTGTTCTCAGTGTGTTTTTGCGTGTTCTCAGAGTGTTTTTGCGTGTTCTCAGTGTGTTTTTGCGTGTTCTCAGTGTGTTTTTGCGTGTTCTCAGTGTGTTTTTGCGTGTTCTCAGTGTGTTTTTGCGTGTTCTCAGTGTGTTTTTGTGTGTTCTCAGTGTGTTTTTGCGTGTTCTCAGTGGTGTTTTTTGCGTGTTCTCGGTGTGTTTTTGCGTGTTCTCAGAGTGTTTTTTTGTGTTCTCAGTGTGTTTTTGCGTGTTCTCAGTGTGTTTTTGCGTGTTCTCAGAGTGTTTTTGCGTGTTCTCAGAGTGTTTTTGCGTGTTCTCAGAGTGTTTTTGCGTGTTCTCAGTGTGTTTTTGCGTGTTCTCAGTGTGTTTTTGCGTGTTCTCAGTGTGTTTTTGCGTGTTCTCAGAGTGTTTTTGCGTGTTCTCAGAGTGTTTTTGCGTGTTCTCAGAGTGTTTTTTGCGTGTTGTTTTTGCGTGTTCTCAGTGTGTTTTTGCGTGTTCTCAGAGTGTTTTTGCGTGTTCTCAGAGTGTTTTTGCGTGTTCTCAGTGTGTTTTTGCGTGTTCTCAGTGTGTTTTTGCGTGTTCTCAGTGTGTTTTTGCGTGTTCTCAGTGTGTTTTTGCGTGTTCTCAGAGTGTTTTTGCGTGTTCTCAGAGTGTTTTTGCGTGTTCTCAGAGTGTTTTTGCGTGTTCTCAGCGTGTTTTTGCGTGTTCTCGTGTGTTTTTGCGTGTTCTGTCGTGTTTTTGCGTGTTTTCAGTGCGTGTTTTTTGCGTGTTCTCAGAGTGTTTTTGGTGTTCTCAGTGTGTTTGCGTGTTCTCAGCGTGTGTTTGTTTTTGCGTGTTCTCAGAGTGTTTTTGCGTGTTCTCAGAGTGTTTTTTTTTGCGTGTTCTCAGTGTTTGCAGTGTTCTCAGAGTGTTTTTGCGTGTTCTCAGAGTGTTCGTTTCTGTTTTTTCTCAGTGTTTTTTGCGTGTTCTCAGTGTGTTTTTGCGTGTTCTCAGTGTTTTTTGCGTGTTTCTTTTTGCGTGTTTGTTCGTGTTCTGTTCAGCGTGTTTTTTGCGTTTTTTTTTTGCGTGTTCTCAGCGTGCGTGAGTGCGGCGAGCGCGGCGATGGCGTCGCGGTTCGTGGTTCACTGTCACGTTCCTCTGTGGGGATCCGAACGCTGTGAGGAACATCTGGAGAAAACCGTGAGGAGCTGTTTATCTGCAGCAGAAGAAAAGAAACTCAAGTCCATGGCCTTTCCCTCCCTCCTGAAAGCACGGTGAGACCAGGACCAAGGACCAAGACCAAGACCAGGACCAGGACCAAGACCAAGACCAAGACCAGGACCAAGACCAGGACCAGACCAAGACCAAGACCAGGACCAAGACCAAGCCAAGACCAAGACCAGGACAGACAGACCAGGACCAGGACCAGACCAAGACCAGGACCAAGACCAGGACCAGACCAAGACCAGACCAGACCAGACCAAACCAGGACCCACCAAAGGACCAAGACCAAGACAACGGACCAGACCAGGACCAAGACCAGGACCAGGACCAGACCAGAACCAGACCAGGACCAGGACCAAGACCAAGACCAAGACCAGGACCAGACCAGACCAGACCAAGACCAAGACCAGGACCAGACCACCAGGACAGGACCAAGACCAGACCAAAACCAGGACCAGACCAGGACCAGACCAGGACCAAGACCAAGACCAAGACCAGGACCAGGACCAGGACCAGGACCCAGACCAGGACCAAGACCAGACCAGGACAGGACCAGGACCAGACCAGAACCAGGACTAAACCGGGTCTTGCGTTTCAGAAACGGGTTCCCGAAGCAGACCGCGGCTCAGTTGGTGCTCAGGTCCATCTCCTCACACCTCGTCTCCTCCAGCAGCACCAGCCTCAAGAACATCTACTTCCTCCTGAACGACGCCGAGAACATCGGGGTTTATCTGCAGGAGATGGCCAAGGTGGAGGGCAAGTGAACGACAGGAGGAGGGGGGGAGGAGGAGGAGAGGAGGAGGAGAGGAGGAGAGAGGAGGAGGAGGAGGAGGAGGAGGAGAGGAGGAGGAAGAGAGGAGGAGGAGAGAGGAGGAGGAGAGAGGAGGAGGAGGAGAGGAGGAGGAGGAGGAGGAGAGAGAGGAGGAGGAGGAGGAGGAGGAGGAGAGGAGAGGAGGAGGAGGAAGAGGAGAGGAGAGAGGAGGAGGAGGAGGAGAGAGAGGAGGAGAGAGGAGGAGGAGAGAGGAGAGAGAGGAGGAGGAGGAGGAGGAGGAGGAGAGGAGGAGAGAGGAGGAGAGAGAGGAGGAGAAGAGGAGGAGAGAGGGAGGAGGAGAAGGAGGAGGAGAGAGGAGGAGGAGAGAGAGGAGGAGGAGGAGGAGGAGGAGGAGGAGGAAGGAGGAGGAGGAGGAGGAGGAGGAGGAGGAGAGAGGAGGAGAGGAGGAGGAGGAGAGGAGAGGAGAGGAGGAGGAGAGAGGAGGAGGAGGAGGAGGAGAGGAGAGGAGGAGGAGGAGGAGGAGAGAGGAGGAGGAGGAGGAGGAGGAGGAGGAGGAAGAGGAGGAGAGGAGGAGGAGGGAGGAGAGGAGGAGGAGGAGGAGGAGAGAGGAGAGGAAGGAAAGAGAGGAGGAGGAGGAGGAGAGAGGAGGAGGAGGAGGAGAGGAGAGGAGAGAAGGAGAGAGGAGGACGGAGGAGGAGGAGAGAGAGGAGAAGAGAGGAGAGAGAGAGGAGAGGAAACCATTTTTTAAAAGTTGTAAAAAGAAAATGGACGCACAGACGCTTCTGTAAATGTGTAGATAAAGTAGAAGAACTCAGCACAAGACCTGGTTTAGTCCTGGTTTAGTCCTGGTTTAGACCTGGTTTAGTCCTGGTTTAGACCTGGTTTAGTCCTGGTTTAGTCCTGGTTTAGACCTGGTTTAGTCCTGGTTTAGTCCTGGTTAGAACCTGGTTTAGTCCTGGTTTAGTCCTGGTTTAGTCCTGGTTTAGTCCTGGTTTAGTCCTGGTTTAGTCCTCAGTTTGAACCAGTCTGGTCTCTTTTCGTTTACTTCTTTTTGTTTGAAAATCCATTTTATTTATAAAATATTTTACAGAAAGTTCTTTTTAAAAATCCAGACTGTAAAAAAGAAAAAAGAGGAATTTGTTCATTAAGATAAAAATGTTTTAAATCGGTACAAAACATGAAAAAATACAAGTTCTGTTTGAACTTTTGTGTTGTAAAAATTGACCAAATGCGTTTTATACAGTTTAAATTTGAAAATTTATTAAATTCTGTTTTATTTTTTAGAGAAATGTTCCATTATTTGTGTTTTGACCTGATTTGTCTCTTCCTGTTCTCGGTCTTTGCACATGGAGAAAACTGGAGAGTGAAAATTTCCGGGTGAAATATTTCAGAGTTGTTTTATTTTTACTCTTTGAGAGTTAAATGTGTGTTAGAGTTTGGGTTTGTCAGAGTTGATTTGGTTAAAGTTAATTCAACTTCTCTTAGTGTTAATTTGTCTCCTGCACTTCAAACTCCCTCCAGTTTGAACCAGTTTGAACCAGTTTTGTTCTGAATTTCATCTTAAATTAACTCAAATAAAGTGTGAAAATAAAACTCCTCTGTGTGTTGTTGAGTTAAATCAGGATAACTCTACAAAGTGTTATCTGTTTACTCTCTAAACCTTCATTTAACTCTGGGTTTGGGTTAAACAGGAACTTTGGTCCAGTTTTACTTCATGAACTTTTACACAAATGTTAAATTAACTTTAGAACAGAGTGACTCAGACGTAACAAACAAACAAACAAACAAACAAACACAAGAACAGATCTGAGTGTGACCAGGAACAACACAACAACAACAACACAACAACAACAAACACAACAACAACACAACAACACAACAAACAACAACAACAACACACAACAACAACAACAAACAACAACACAACAACAACACAACAACAACAACAACACAACAACAACAACAACACAACAACAACACAACAACAAACAACAACAAACAACAAACACAACAACAACAACAACAACACAACAACAACAACAACAACAACAACAACAACAACAACAACAACAACAACACAACAACACACAACAACAACAACAACAACAACAACAACAACAACAACACAACAACAAAACAACACAACAACAACAACACAACAACAACAACAACAACAACAACAACACAACAACACAACAACAACAACAAAACAACAACAACAACAACAACAACACAACACACAACAACAACAACAACACAACAACAACACAACAACAACAACACAACAACCACAACAACAACACAACAACAACACAACAGCAGAACTTTAGAACATTTAGACGTTAGAACGTTGAAGCTCAGAGTTTGTGGTTCTGGAGTTTCTTTTTCTCTTCTGTCGAGTCTGAAGTTTTTGTGAAAATGAAAACACAGGAGTTTCTGTCATAAATATTTGAAAAGTGTTTTTAGTTTCTGATTCTGCGTCGAGTTCGTTTGTTTTTGTTTTTTGTTCTTTTCTTGAGTCTCGTTTTGTTTTTACATTCCACGTTACAACGGAAAAAAAAAAAGATCTGTGTTCTGCTTTCAATAAAAGAAACGTTTTACACCAACGTCTCCTCCTCTGTTCCCCGACAAACCTGCACCGTCTGAACCTGGTCTAGACCTGGATTAGTCCTGGTTTAGTCCTGGTTTAGTCCCTGGTTTAGTCCTGGTTTATGGTTTAGTCCTGCTTTTAGTCCTGGATTAGTCCTGGTTTAGTCCTGGTTTAGTCCTGGTTTTAGTCCTGCTTTTAGTAGTCCTGGATTTAGTCCTGGTTTAGTCCTGGTTAGTCCTGGTTTTCCTGGTTTAGCCTGGTTTAGTCCTGGTTTTAGTCCTGGTTTAGTCCTGGTTTAGTCCTGGTTTAGACCTGGTTTTAGTCCTGATTTAGACCTGGTCTAGACCTGGTTTAGTCCTGGACCTGGTTAGTCCTGGTTTAGTCCTGGTTTAGTTCTGATTTAGATTTTAGACCTGGTTTAGTAGTTCCTGATTTAGACCTGGTTTAGACCTGGTTTAGTCCTGATTTTAGTGATTTTAGACTGGTCTAGACCTGGTTTAGTCCTGATTTAGACCTGGTCTAGACCTGGTTTAGTCCTGGTTTAGTCCTGGTTTAGTTCTGATTTAGACCTGGTTTAGTTCTGATTTAGACCTGGTTTAGTTCTGATTTAGACCTGGTTTAGTCCTGATTTAGACCTGGTTTAGACCTGGTCTAGACCTGGTTTAGTCCTGATTTAGACCTGGTCTAGACCTGGTTTAGTCCTGGTTTAGTTCTGATTTAGACCTGGTTTAGTTCTGATTTAGACCTGGTTTAGTCCTGATTTAGACCTGGTTTAGTCTGATTTAGACCTGGTTTAGTCCTGGTTTAGACCTGGTTTAGACCTGGTTTAGTCCTGAGTCTGATTTGAACCTGGTTTAGACCTGGTTTAAGACCCCTGAAAAACAACAAATTTAGAAAAAAACTGAGTCAAGAAGAAAGATTTTATTAAAAATACAGAATAAATACATCACAGAGACACTTAAACTTTCCCTCTAAAATAATCATCTCATTCTTCAAACGAGACCTGGTCCAGTCCTGGTCCAGTCCTGGTTTAGTCCTGGTCCAGTCCTGTTTAGTCCTGGTCCAGTCCTGGTCCAGTCCTGGTCCAGTCCTGGTTTAGTCCTGGTTTAGTCCTGGTCCAGGTTCTGTTTGTTGCTTCCACAGAGCGTCGTTCTCTTCAGAAACACAAACCTGCATCTGACCCGGTCTGGTCTGGTCTGGTCTGGTCTGGTCTGGTCTGGTCTGGTCTCTGGTCTCTGGTCTCTGGTCTGGTCTGGTCTCTGGTCTGGTCTGGTCTGGTCTGGTCTCTGGTCTGGTCTGGTCTCTCTGGTCTCTGGTCTGGTCTGGTCTGGTCTGGTCTGGTCTGGTCTCTGGTCTGGTCTCTGGTCTCTGGTCTGGTCTCTGGTCTGGTCTGGTCTCTGGTCTCTGGTCTCTGGTCTGGTCTGGTCTCTGGTCCTCTGGTCTCTGGTCTCTGGTCTGGTCTGGTCTCTGGTCTGGACCTGCTCTGCTCCTTTAAACCCGTCAGACTCAAGTCAAATACAACAACACCGTGGTCCACACAGTGACATCATCAGGTGGTCGCTCAGAAGTGCTCCTCTGTGTTTTTAAAGTCTCAGTTCTTCTCTGTTCAGTTTGATTTGAGTAAAACACAGTTCTGCTCTGAGGTCTTCACTTCTTCACTCTCACCTTCTCGTCCGCCCGGGTCCCGCTGGTCTTTCTCTCCCCCCTGTCCCCGCCCCTCTCCCCCGGCCCCGCCCCCTCCTGCGGGCCTTGGGTTTGGGGAAGGTGTGGTTCTCGGTCCAGACTGGGTCGGTCTGGGTGGACTGGGACTTGGTGGATTTCTGGAGCTTCACCGAGATTCTGTGAGCCGAGCCGGTGAGGAGGGTGAGGGACGGGGGACGG